>NC_069499.1:868832685-868979429 GCF_027579735.1 Bombina bombina | reverse complement strand
CAAATATTTCTATTCACAGGTATAATTAATCTATGTGCAATTAAATTTTGACTGGAATGTCCCTTTAAAGAAACACTTTTCCGAATTTGGGCCACATTGGATTATGGTACTTGGAGTTTCAGGGAGATTGCAGTCCATTTGCTGGCATCATTGAGCCGCTATACAATCAGGGAGACTCCCTGAACTTCAGGGAGACTTGGGATGTCTGTGGTATGTCTCCATAGTATTTATGTGGCAATTTCTTAAAACTCACTTTTAAGAAACCTTTGACTTCCTTTATATCATAAAATTAGCC
Organism: Bombina bombina; assembly: GCF_027579735.1. Lineage (NCBI taxonomy): Eukaryota > Metazoa > Chordata > Amphibia > Anura > Bombinatoridae > Bombina > Bombina bombina. The sequence goes on along the minus strand of NC_069499.1, from coordinate 868,979,134 downwards.
TAGCCTTTAAGTGAAGCCAACTAAAGTACAAAAATAAAAGCTCAATCAATTCATTCAAGAGTGTAACAAATATCATACAAAGTTTGACCTTTTTTATTACAATATCCTTTTGGTCACCTACAATATAACTAGCCAGGCTACAGCACAGTGAAGTTCTTATATAAAGAGCTGCTGAAAGAAAACGTTTGCAGATTCTTTAGCCAATAGAAGTAGAAACTCAGAAATCTCAAGATCGCCATCTGATCCGTGACTGGACGCTCGACTCCTTGGAATTTTATTGTCTGCCTCCCTCCCCTGTGCCCCCTCCTCTCGTCCCCCTGATCACTGCTACTTTCTGCAGTTCCATCTCTCGTTCCATCCCAAGTGTCACTCATCATCTCTTGTAATCTCAGTCACTCGTGTGTATTCTCATTGTGCTCAGTGTGTAATGTCAGAGCACTGCAGGTAACTGAGCGCCCACTGACTGAGCCTCAGTCTGGCAGTGACTACCCCCATTTATAATATTGCCCAGGATACTAGCACAGGAGGGCGATCACATCACTATAAGATATCCCGCCCTCCCCTTGAGAGCAGTCGCCACGTCTGAATGAGGCTCATTGTCAGGGTACAGGAGAAGGGAGAGGTGAGTTTAATGATGAGGTATAGGGGGAGTAGGAAGAGTGAGCTGTGGGAGGGGGATCTGAGAAGTAAGGAAAAAGGGGGGATGGAGTGGAGATGATGGATCTCCGGACGATTGGATAACAGATAATAAAAAGTAAGGTGAGTCTGGGGATGAAGCATCACGGGGGATCCAAGTTCGATGTATAAGATCCGAAGTGGAGGGGGTGCTTAATTACAGAGCTTATCTTTAGCTGTAATAAAATAAAATGTTTAAGTTTTACATCTCGTTAATTGTATGTATATATATTTTATTATATATATTTATATATATATAATATATATATATATATATATATATATATTTATATATATATATTATTAGCAAATTATTATATACACATACTAAGTAGTGCATGATTTAAATGATTAATGTGCATATTCTATATGTATACTTGTTATATATTATTTGTATTGGTGTATTTGTGTGTATATATATATATAATATATATATATATATATATATATATATATATATATAATATATATATATACACATACATATATAAATACACAAATTATATATATATATATATATATATATATATATATACACCACAGCAGATTCCACTGATCTATTTATGGCGTTCACTAATAAAAACTAAAATGGGGAAGACAGACTGGGAGACAGTATAAAAGTATAAAACTGTAGATTAAGTGAAATTTGTGTAAATATGCTGAATATATTAGATTTTTTGAAAGATAAATGATATATATATAGATAAATAGATAGATAGATAATCTATAGTCTATATATGTATTGGTGCTTTATATGTACATGTGTATATATCTGTATAGTTGTATCATTTGTTTAATTTTAGTTCTTACACTTGAGGCTGCTCACTGGAATGTAGCTACCATAGGTTACTTACTCATATGCTAGTGCCAGGCCTGGGAGCTGCACACACCTGTGTGTGCCTATAGTGTTTGTGTGACACTTAGTTATTGTATGTTACCGATCACTTGCATTTCACTTTGGAATTTATCAGAAGCTGTCAAGGGCTCAGCACATTCCCAGTAGTGAGATCAATGTGTACATTTCACAACTATTTTTACACCCTTTGCAGTAAATTCACTGCTGTTTTCTTGTTCCAGTGTTCTTCCTAGGACCTTTTTAGCGGGTGCTCCACTCGACTGATTTTACTAACTATTGTGGTCAGGTAGATAATGTATAGCAAATATTTATTTTGAGAGAATAAATAGAATTAAATACACAGCCATATTAAAATACTGTTGCATTTTTGAATATTCCTAGTAATTATTTTACTTTGGCAGGAATACAAATTGTTGTTCTAACCCATCTAATGGGATTTACAAACTTGTGTAAAAAAGCTGTCAAAGACATCTAAAAGACAAATTTGAAACACACAGATTCACTTGAAAAATAAATCATGCGCTAGCTAAATGGTATGAGGAAAAAAAGTTAAAAAAAACTAAGTTTTCTTTAATGATATTTCCTCAACCCTTTTCATCTGTCATCCTAGAAGACCTGTTGTATTTTTTTCACACATTTTTAAGTGAATTTATCTTTAATAATATTTTTTTTACATTTTCTTTAAATAAAATGTATGTTGTGTGCAATGAATAAATATCATACATCACTACAATAGTAATATTAGCACTTTCAATATAAGCATTCCTGTCCAATTGGGTCACAGCTTTCACAGCAACTCCAATGCTCACATTTTAATATTAATAATAAATATATAAGCAAAGCGTAGGGGAGTTGCGCTCTCCAAATGTAGAGGGAAGAAAACTTTATTAATATCTACTAATTAAAGGGACATAAACCCCCAAATTTTTCTTTCATGGTTCAGATAGAACATACCAATTTTAAACAACTTTCCGATTTACTCCTGTTATGAAATTTTCTTTGTTTTTCTTGTTATCCTTTGTTGAAAAGAATGGAGGTAATTTCAGGAGTGTGCATGTGTCTGCAGTACTATCTGCCAGAAGTTTTGCAAGAATGTTATACATTAGCAACAGCATTAGAGGCAGAACTATTTCCTGTCATTTAGTGCTCCAGACATGTGCAAACTATCTATCTAGATATCTCTTCAACAAAGAGTAGCAAAAGAACAAAGCAAATTTGATAATAGAAGCAAATTAGAAACCTTTTAAAAAATTGTATTCTCTATCTGAATCATGAAAGGAAATTGTTGAGTTTCATGTCTCTTTAAGCGCTACTAATAAAGTTTTTCCCACTCCCCTTGGAGAGTGCAACTTCCCTACTCTTTGTCACTCAATGCTATGAAACATTAAAAAGCAAATAGGAACAATACACATTACATAGGGCTGTGTTAAGTGCATATTAAATTTGTCATTATGTCAGGTTCTAGGATCGTTTACATGGGCCATGGTAACCCTACTAATGCTCATTTGTTAGATTTGTTGTAACAATAAGGTGACATTAGTATTTTAAATCACTTACAACTGTTCCTCTGAGCTTTCACAAACAAGTTCTTACAACGGGACTCAGTAACCTAACTTTGGTAATACTGCAGTTTGATAAGCTGCACTTAGATCTTGCTAACCTGAACTCACAGGATATGAAAGTGAAAATTACACTTTTTTATATTAAAAGACGTTTATTTACTTCTGCTATTAAAGGGACAGTAAGTAAACACCTTGAGATTTGTATATAAAATGTTTAGTTATACATAATGAAACAAATTTGCAATATATTTTAATTATTTAGTTTGTCCCCTGTTCATGTTTATAGCTCTGAAAATGTCGCTATTTTTAATTCCACCTGTTGACTTTTCTACACTGCTATATAACTGTCCCAAATTGTCTTTAACTGATGACAACTGCAAAACAATGCACTTATACTAACATTATAGCCCGGCTAGTCTTGTAGTCTGAGAACTAAAGCCAGAATTGGCTCCTCAAATAAGGCAAATGGTGAGTGGAGTTTGACTAGTAATAACCAATTGCATTAAACATTATGTTACTTTGTTTTAAAAACGTTAAGACTTGGCTGATATGTTATTCTATCACAACACAACAGAAATGTCTTGTAATTACAAGATGTTTACTGTCCCTTTAAATTAACTTTATTCGTTTGGTAACCTACCAAGTTAGGTTTAGGAGTAACAATGCACTACATGGAGCTAGCTGGTGATTGGTGGCTGCATAAATATGCCTGGTGTCATTGGCTCACTTGATTTGCTCAGCTAGCTCCCAGTAGTGCATAGCTGCCCTGTAGCTGACTTTAACTTTGTGTTTTTGTCCCCTTTACAGAGGTTAAATAATAGTTGAATGCATGCAATAGTGCAATAAGACAAGTGCTTAAAGGAATAGTCTAGTCAAAATTAAACTTTCATAATTCAGATAGAGCATGCAATTTTAAAGGGACAGTAAAGTAAAAAAAAATATTTCATGATTTAAATAGGGCATGTAATTTTAAACAACTTTCCAATTTACTTTTATTACCAATTTTGCTTTGTTCTCTTGGTATTCTTAGCTGAAAGCTAAATCTAGGAGATTCATGTGCTAATTTCTTATACCTTGAAGACTGCCTCTAATCAGAAAGCATTTTGACAGTTTTCACCACTAGAGGGCGTTAGTTCATGTGTTTCATATAGATAATATTGAGCTCCGGCACGTGAAGCTCCTAAGAGCAAGCACTGATTGGCTAAAAAATGCATGTCTGTCAAAAGAACTGAAATAAGGGGGCAAATTTGCAGAGGCATAGATACAAGGTAATCACAGAGGTAAAAAGTATATTATTATAACTGTGTTGGTTATGCAAAATTGGGGAATGGGTAATAAAGGGATTATCTACCTTTTTAAACAACAAAAAATTCTGGTGTTTACTGACCCTTTAAGCAAATTTCCAATTTACTCCTATTATCAATTTTTATTTGTTCTCTTGGTATCTTTATTATAAAAAAGCAGGAATGTAAGCTTAGGAGCTGGCCCATTTTTGGTTCAGCACTTGCTGATTGGTGGCTACATGTAGACACCAATGAGCAAGCACTACCCAGATGCTGAACCAAAAATGGGCTGGCTCCTAAGCTAACATTCTTGCTTTTTCAAATAAAGACAATAAGAGACTAAAGGACAAATTGATAATAGGAGTAAATTAGAAAGTTGCTCTAACGTTGCATGTTCTATCTGAATCATAAAAATTTAATTGTGACTAGACTAATTCCTTTAATTTAAAGGGACAGTCTACTCCAGAATTGTTATTGTTTAAAAATATAGATTATCTCTCTATTACCGATTCCTTATTGTTGCACAACCAACACAAGAAAATGCCCCCCTGTTTTAGGCTTACCAGATGTAGTTAGCTAGCCCCCCAGTAGTGCTTTGCTGTGCTGGAGCTGACTTTAACTTTGTGTTTAACTCATTTGCAGCTGTTATTAACCAGCAATAGTACAATAAAACTTGCTTTAGCACATTAAGTGTATGTTTGTTTTTGTTTTGTGTACGTTTATGTCAATTTAATACTCAATTTTGCTCTGCAGAAGCTGGATTACTGTTTTGTTTTTTTTAGTTTTTTTGTTAGTTTGTTTTCTTTTAAGCTTTTTACTTCCAGTTGTTAAATGGGCAGGAAACTCAACTAAACAATATAACACAAGTGAAGCCTCCATCGTGTTTAAAGCAACATATTACCTTTTTTTCCTCACGTTGATTCAAGATCTATACATAGTGAAATATATTATAATGATGTTTTGCCTAAAAAACGCTATGTGAGAGCTGTTTTATATTTATGGTAAAACCAGCAGGAAGTGCATAATTAAATACCACTGAGTCCTACTGCTCACTGGCTGACAGGGACAACTCCTTTAGAAGAAAAATAAAAGTTTGCATACTCAGAACTGGAATATGTTTTGTTTTGGTTTTTTAAATAAAGCTTTGTTTTACATTTCGAAACATCTTCATATAGATAGAAAATAAACAACTTTTAGTGTCTTGTCTCATTAAAGGGGCATGAAACCTATTTTTTTTCTTTTTTGATTCACATAGAACATACAATTTTAAACAATCTTACAATTTACTTTATCAAAATTGCTTGATTCTCTTGGTATCCTTTATTGAAGGAGCAGCATTTCCACTACTGTGAACCAGCTAAACACATTGTTAAAGGGACAGTCTACACCAGAATTGTTATTGTTTTAAAATGATAGATAATCCCTTTATTACCCATTCCCACTTTGCATAACCAACACGGTTATATTAATATATGTTTTACCTCTGTGATTACCTTGTATCTAAGCCTCTGCAGACTGCCCCCTTATCTCAGTGCTTTTGACAGATATGCAGTTTAGCCAATCAGTGCAGGCTCCTAAATAACTCCACGGAAGTGAGCACAATGTAATCTATATGACACACATGAACTAGTACTGTCTAACTGTGAAAAACTTAAAAATGCTCTGAGCTAAAAGGCGGGTTTCAACGGTTTAGAAATCAGTTTGAGCCTACCTAGGTTTAGCTTTTCAAAAATACCACAAAGGGAACAAAGCAAATTTGATGATAAAAAGTAAATTGGAAAGTTGTTTAAATTGTATGCCTATCTGAAACATGAAAGTTTAATTTTGACTAGACTGTCCCTTTAAGCCAATGAAGAAGAGTCATTTATGTGCAGCCACCAATCAGCAGGTAGTTCCAATCTCCTGAACCTACTTAGGTTTTTGCTTTTCAACAAATGATATAAAGAACACAAAGCAAATTAGATAACAGAAGTACATTTTTTAAATTGTATGTTCAATCTGTATCCTGAAAGATACATTTTGGGGTTCATGTCCCTTTAAAGGTTACATGAAACCCCCAAAAAATATTTCATGATTTAGGTAGAAGCTTGCTTCAATCATCAAATTTGATTCATTCTCTTGATATCATTTGTTCAAGAGCAGCAATGCACTGCTGGGTTAATAACTAAACTCATGGGTGAGCCAATGACAATTTGTATGTATATATGCAGGCCACCAATCAGCAGCTAGAACTTAGGTTCTTTGCTGCTTCTGAACTTATCTAGATAAACATTTTAGCAAAAGGATAACAAGAGAAGGAAGCAAATTAAATAATAGAAGTACATTTGGAAGTTGTTTAAAATTGTATGCTCTGTCTGAATAATGAATGTCTAATTATCACTTTACTGTCTCTAAGTATGGTGTAATTTGTCTGACCCTGCAGCATTCTACTCAGTGATTGGTTTAGCCCAGAGCACAGACAAATTTACATCCATCCCTAACTGACCATAACAAAGGAGACCAGGACACACACATGAAATCAGTCCTTTTTCCTAAAAAAACAAACAGGCAGGGGGTATGTCATGTGACTGGGCCAATCATATGCTATACACCTGCCCCATAGGCTCTTTTTGCAGGTTGTATAATATGAATGAGAAGGGAATAATAAGTTGTCTATTTTTGCCCCATAGTCATAATAAGAATTATTTTCACAATTAAATGAATATCAATTTCAAAATCAAACCAATGATTTTATCAATAATAACTTACTGGTGCTCACTGTCCCATAAGTTGAGTTGCTACAAAAGGAAGAAAAAGCTGCACAGTTTGAGAGCACTCAAGGTGATATGATATGTATACAGATAGGTGGCAAGGAAATCACCAAGAAGGGCATTGAGTAAATAAAACTTAACATTTAATATTAACTGTTTAAAAAAATATATATATCAACAGTGTGAGTGTATTAAGACTTAGATTAATAAGTGATAGAGTATCAGTAATCACAGGGGAATACTATTGCTAAGTCACAATTAAACACTGTAACCCACACAGCTCAGTACAGACAAACCAACTCATGTACTGCACAGACTTATTAACTAGAAAAGAGGATTGACCTTGCAACAATTATTCTAAAAAGGTGCAGTTCTAGAGCAAGTAAGTATCGGCCGTGTGTGATCCTTAGTTACAGGAATAAACAATGCTAAGTGTATTAGCCAAAATATCGCAAATTGAGGAGCAAATGAGGTGATTACTGGTCTCTATGAGCGCCTGATGCGCATTTCGCCTCAAACACGGCTTTCTCAAAGGCTAAAAAAGGTTGAGGTCAATCCTCTTTTCTAGTTAATAAGTTTGTGCAGTACATGAGTTGGTTTGTCTGTACTGAGTTGTGTGGGTTACAGTGTTTAATTGTGACTTATAGTATTCTCCTGTAATACGTTTTAATACACTCACACTGTTGATATAATACTTTTTTAATCAGTTAATATTAAATGTTAAGTTTTATTTACTCAATGCCCTCTTGGTGATTTCCCCTTGCCACCTATCTGTATACATATCATATCACCTTGAGTGCTCTCAAACTGTCCACCTTTTTCTTTCCTTTTGTAGCAACTCTTTTTGCAGGGTTGCATTCTGTCCATTTGCAATTCAGAGTGACTGTGATAATAGTCTGTAGGGTGGGTGGTACAACATGGATTGGCTTTACTGCCCATTTAATCTTTTCATTTAGAAATGGGGGGTTGGTGGTGTTGCCCAAAAACAAGCAAGAGATGGATTGCTTAAAGGGACAGTATACACCAATTTTCATATACTCATTTTACTGATCTAAAAATCCAGTATAAAACCTTTTAAAAACTTACTTAGAAGCTCACAGTTTAGCTCTGTTGACAAGGTTAGGCTGGGGACACCCAGTGAAAGGGACTGGGAAAGGAAGAAGAGCAGACACTCCCCTCTCCCCCCTATATAAAAAGACAGCTAACATAAACAGGAGCCAGCAGGTGTCTGTAAACGCGTGTATACATCTGACACTGTGGGGGCTTGGTGAGGAGTCTGAAAATCAGCAGAATGTTTATTAAAAAAATAAGCAAAACTATACAGTGTTACAAAAACACTCCCAGGTGGGCTATATAAATCGAGCATCTACGTAACATTTTTTTGCAAAGAAAAATGTAGGTGTATAATGTCCCTTTAATGCCTCTTATAAAGGTTTTTTCAAGCTTAAAATAAGGTTTACTGTCACTTTAAATGGACGTAAAAGCTCTTTAGGAACATTTTTATTTTGCACTTTTATTATTGTGCTATTGCTTGTTGTCTCACATTATAATGCGTATTACCATCATATATAAATGCATCCTAAACAGTATAATACCATTATAATGTGAGACAACTTGAATAGCAATAATGATTGTGTTAGGGTTAAACATTTGTTAGCCACGCCTATAATGGGCGTTAGATGTCAATTGTTTGCCCATTGGTTGTTTAAAGGTTTAAATAGCTTATAGAATGTAAGGTGGGTTTTATGTCTGAGGAAAACGGGCCCTTCTAGTGCCGAGAGACGCGTTGCATACTAGGGGACTACTTTGATATCCTCTAGTCCATTACTTGTGTTTGTTTTTACTGTAATATAGTTTTTTAATAAATCAGTTTTTAATTCAACTCAAGTTTAGTGGTAGCACCTTACATTCTATTAGCCACCTGTGAATACAAGTTTATACTTTCCTGTCTATACAACCATTCGTTGGGAAGAACCTGCAGTGGGTGAGCTGATAGGCCCTTATACAAATCTATCAGTCTGCTTCTACCAGCACATAAGTGTCCTTATTTGAAATGTGTAGTACCCACTTGGCATTTCTCATTACTTAAATCAGATTGGTTTAGTAGTTCTGCCCATGTGGCGTTCCTTTGCTTCTTTCCCCTCATTCAGAGCTACACCTGGCTGGGAGAACCTGGAGTAGGTGAAACTGATGCAACCTTTGACATCAGTCTGTGTCTACTAACACACAAGGGTGCTCTGACTAAATGTGAGTACCCATTCTGCTTTTTCATACAATTTATCAACATTCATCTGGTTGTTCTACACATGAGGCGCCCCTCTGTTCTCTCTTTTATTATACAGTTCTTCCAGATTCTTCTGTGAGGAGGAGTGCGGCCGTCATTACATTTACTGGGCCTATTTTTGGACTATAATTAAAGGGACAGTCTAGTCCAAAAATAAACTTTCATGATTCAGATAGGGCATGTAATTTTTAAACAATTTTCCAATTTACTTTTATCACCAATTTTGCTTTGTTCTCTTGTTATTCTTAGTTGAAAGCTTAACCTAGGAGGTTCCTATGCTAATTTCTTAGACCTTGAAGGCCACCTCTTTTCAGAATGCATTTTAACAGTTTTTCACCACTAGAGGGTGTTAGTCCATGTGTTTTATATAGATAACACTGTGCTCATGCACGTGAAGTTACCTGGGAGCCAGCACTGATTGGCTAAAATGCAAGTCTGTCAAAAGAACTGAAATAAAGGGGCAGTTTGCAGAGGCTTAGATACAAGATAATCACAGAGGTAAAAAGTATATAAATATAACTGTGTTGGTTGTGCAAAACTGGGGAATTGGTAATAAAGGGATTATCTATCTTTTAAAACAATAACAATTCTAGTGTAGACTGTCCTTTAATTAAGTTGTATGTTAACTGCATATTGTTACTGGGTTTGTGTTTAAAATCAAGCCAACTCTGTGTTTTGTATAAGTAAGAAACAAAAGCAAACACTGCTCAGGCGACCAAGGTGCTGTTAATACCAAAAGCGTTTATTCATCCAGACAGGACATAGTCAGCAGAAAAGAACACCTGACATGTTCGCGCAGGCGTACCTGCGCTTCATCAGAGTGATAAGACACCACAGGTGAGTCCCTAATAAAGCTGAGCTGCACCAATAGAATAGTGAGATAACTACACACCCCCTTAAAGACAGAGAGTGGCAAATATATATATACATATTATCTATGTGTACAGCATGTATAGACCATTTTCACATATTTAGCACAGGCGCCCCCTCTGTTTTCAGACCATTCTTCTTTATATTACAATTGGTGATAATGTCCCTTTAAGGTGATACACGACTCAGTGTCTTCCAATCTGAATAACTTACTTAACTATAATTTACGTATAAGTAAGTGCATGAGAGAAAAACCCAACTTATTATTCAGCTCTGCCTACACTACAGTAATGTAATGTGTTTATGTAAGAAATCAAGGAGACTCAGCTATGTTTGCTTCTTGTGCTTTCCCAGAAAAACTTTTGCTTTCTATAGTAAATTTGTACATTACACCAGCCCAATGAGGAGTCTCATAGCCATGTGGAATCTTAGCTTTATGTCCAGTCATCATTTATCTGACAGGTTCAAGTAGATGAGCCAACTTACCACAAATATCAGTATTGTCCAAGACATTAAAGTTCACCTGACCTCTGTGCCCTTAAAGGGACAGTCAACACCAAAATTGTTATTGTTTAAAAAGATCGATAACACCTTTACTACCCAATCCCCAGCTTTTCACAACTAACGTTTATATTAACCCCTTAATGACCGGACCATTTTTCAATTTTCTTACCCTTAATGACAATGGCTATTTTTACATTTCTGCGGTGTTTGTGTTTAGCTGTAATTTTCCTCTTACTCATTTACTGTACCCACACATATTATATACCGTTTTTCTCGCCATTAAATGGACTTTCTAAAGATACCATTATTTTCATCATATCTTATAATTTACTATAAAAAAAATATAAAATATGAGGAAAAAATTGAAAAAAACACACTTTTTCTAACTTTGACCCCCAAAATCTGTTACACATCTACAATCACCAAAAACACCCATGCTAAATAGTTTCTAAATTTTGTCCTGAGTTTAGAAATACCCAATGTTTACATGTTCTTTACTTTTTTTGCAAGTTATAGGGCCATAAATACAAGTAGCACTTTGCTACTTCCAAACAACTTTTTTTCAAAATTAGCGCTAGTTACATTGGAACCCTGATATCTGTCAGGAATACCTGAATATCCCTTGACATGTATATATTTTTTTTTAGAAGACAACCCAAAGTATTGATCTAGGCCCATTTTGGTATATTTCATGCCACCATTTCACCGCCAAATGTCATCAAATAAAAAAATAAGTTCACTTTTTCACAAATTTTGTCACAAACTTTAGGTTTCCCACTGAAATTATTTACAAACAGCTTGTGCAATTAAGGCACAAATGGTTGTAAATGCTTCTTTGGGATCCCCTTTGTTCAGAAATAGCAGACTTATATGGCTTTGGCATTGCTTTTTGGTAATTAGAAGGCCACTAAATGCTGCTGCGCACCACACCGTAAATTATGCCCAGCAGTGAAGGGGTTAATTAGGTAGGTTGTAGGGAGCTTGCAGGGTTAATTTTAGCTTTAGGGTAGAGATCAGCCTCCCACCTGACACATCCCACCCCCTGATCCCTCCCAAACAGTTCTCTTCCCTCCCCCACCCCACAATTGTCCCCGCCATCTTAAGTACTGGCAGAAAGTCTGCCAGTACTAAATAAAAGGAGTTTTTCTTTTTTTTTAATAAAAAAAATTAAAATGTTTTAGCTGTGATGGACTCCTGCCTTAGCCCCAACCTCCATGATCCCCCCCCCCAGCTCTCTAACCCTCTCCCCTACCTAATTGCCGCCATCTTGGGTTACTGGCAGCTGTCTGCCAGTATCCCAATTTGCCCCCAAAACAAGTGTTTTTTTTTGCAATTTATTGCCAGTTTACATTTTTCTGTAGTGTAGCAGCCCCCCACAATACCCCAACCCCCTCCCCCTCCCAGATCCTTATATATTTATTTATATTTTACTTTTATCCCCCCTTCCTTTCTCATTGGTGGCAGTGGGCATGTAATCCGGGCGCGCACGCGCGCCCCCGCGCGCCCCCCCGCGCGCCCCCCCGCGCGCCCCCGCACGCTCCCGGCACCCGGCGTGCACATAGCACTTACAGGAACCGGATGCCGGGTAGCGATGGGCCGCCCACCCGCCTCCCTGATGTGCTCCCACCCACCAACGAACCGGGCACCATCGCTACCGGTGCAGAGAGGGCCACAGAGTGGCTCTCTCTGCATCGGAGTCTTCTAAATGGTATTGCAGGATGCCTCCATATGGAGGCATCACTGCAATACCCTGAGAGCTGCTGGAAGCGATTGCGATCGCTTCCAGCACTCTCTTAGACAAGTGACGTACCAGGTACGTCCATTGTCACTAACTGCAAGTTTTTGCAGGACGTACCTGGTACGTCACTTGTCATTAAGGGGTTAAAGGGGCAGTCTAGTCCAAAATAAACTTTCATGATTCAGATAGGGCATGTGATTTTAAACAATTTTCCAATTTACTTTTATCACCAATTTTGCTTTGTTCTCCTGGTATTTTTAGTTGACTAAGTATAAATTAAAGGGACAATTTAATCAATTCTGGAGTAGACTGTCCCTTTAAGCTACAATTACAGAAAATAAAAAAATCTAAGATTACAGAAAATAAAAAAGAAAATTACCAAATTTTTAAAAATTATACCTAATCCCTATGAAAATAAAAAAGCCCCCCCAAATAAAAACACCCCCTACTCTAATAAACTACCAGTAGCCCTTAAAAGGGCTTTTTGCAGGGCATTGCCCCAAGATATTGAGATGAGTGGACCGAGCGCTATATGGGGGGGGCGGGCCTTAAGCTTACTTTCAGACTAGCCTCCTAGTAGGCTAATATAAAAATAACAAGGTAAGGAGTGTGAGTAAGCGCTAGAACAGCTTAAAAGGCTAGATGAGAATATACAAGTACAATTTATTAAAATAACAATGTAAAAACTAATAACATGGATCCATGTATAACAATAAAACAAAAAGGGTACAGTCTAGCAGTGATATAGCATACCACAGAGTATCTCTACGTTGGAGGTTATACCATAATATATATGTATATACCTCAGTAGCTTAAAACATAGGTGTGATTGTGAACCAAATGATGCCAAAAATAAATCACAATAATTACAATCAAGAAACCTATAAATAAGGTGGCGAAAATTCCAGTGAAAATGGTGTGTGATAACGTTGAATTGTCAATCAAAAAATAGTAGTCCCATATAAGTTTAAATAAGTGTCCTCCAAATATCGTGAAGATGTGCTGATGAAAAAAAGGAAGAAAGTGTTGTGGTGTGTAGAAAAAATTCCAAGCTTCCAAATTTAAAATCCAAAACACAGTGTAAAACAAGGGCGATGTGTAGAATGTCTAAAAGTTGTATCCAAGCTCAATGAAAAAGCTAAATCCAAAAAATCCAAAAGAAAAAAACAAAAAATGTGGGACCCACAAAATGTATATATATATATATATATAGTGAAAAAATATATATGTGAAAAAGTACCAAACAAAATCAGTAAAAAAGCAAAGTCACATATGCAAGAGTAGAGACTGGATACTGGAGTCAAATACTCATAATAAAATCCTCAAAATGGTAAAAAATCCTAAAGGGAAAAAAGAGAAAACAAAATAGTGCAACACTGTATACAATAAACAATAATGATGATTAAAAACAAGCTCACCAGTATGCCAACGCTTTTAGGCCTAGATTAGGCCTTTCTCAAGACTATACTGTATAAGTGAGTCTGGGAGCTTATATAGGGTAAGTGTGAAGATGATTGGTGGTGTTTTGGCACCAAAAAGATGGAAGGCCCTCCCCTTCTTGTTTGTCCTAGTGCATCTCTGGGAAATTTCCTAGTAGTTTCTTCTATCTTATATTATTTGTTATGTATGCCTTCCTAAATATAGATGTGTGTATAAAAACATCGTACATCTTGTTACTATATTTGCGGTAACATTCGTATAGTTCTATACTGAAGCTCATATTTTGGCTCTGTTATAAATCCAAATTGTTTGATCTACTTGAACTCTTCATAGTCTATTGTACTGGGTGTATTTCTATCTATTACTGATGTTAATATGGTGAAGGAATATCCTTTGCTTTCGGTCTCGATCTTTAGCTATTATAACAGGTATTATTAGCTATGATCTAATAATAATGATGATCTATGGCTGAAACCTGTTATAATAGCTAAAGATCGAGACCGAAAGCAAAGGACATTCCTTCACCATATTAACATCAGTAATAGATAGAAATACACCCAGTACAATAGACTATGAAGAGTTCAAGTAGATCAAACAATTTGGATTTATAACAGAGCCAAAATATGAGCTTCAGTATAGAACTATACAAATGTTACCGCAAATATAGTAACAAGATCTACGATGTTTTTATACACACATCTATATTTAGGAAGGCATACATAACAAATAATATAAGATAGAAGAAACTACTAGGAAATTTCCCAGAGATGCACTAGGACAAACAGGAAGGGGAGGGCCTTCCATCTTTTTGGCGCCAAAACACCACCAATCATCTTCACACTTACCCTATATAAGCTCCCAGACTCACTTATACAGTATAGTCTTGAGAAAGGCCTAATCTAGGCCGAAACACGTTGGCATACTGGTGAGCTTGTTTTTAATCATCATTATTGTTTATTGTATACAGTGTTGCACTATTTTGTTTTCTCTTTTTTCCCTTTAGGATTTTTTACCATTTTGAGGATTTTATTATGAGTATTTGACTCCAGTATCCAGTCTCTACTCTTACATATGTGACTTTGCTTTTTTACTGATTTTGTTTGGTACTTTTTCACATATATATTTTTTCACTATATATATATATATACATTTTGTGGGGTCCCACATTTTTGTTTTTTTCTTTTGGATTTTTTGGATTTAGCTTTTTCATTGAGCTTGGATACAACTTTTAGACATTCTACACATCGCCCTTGTTTTACACTGTGTTTTGGATTTTAAATTTGGAAGCTTGGAATTTTTTCTACACACCACAACACTTTCTTCCTTTTTTTCATCAGCACATCTTCACGATATTTGGAGGACACTTATTTAAACTTATATGGGACTACTATTTTTTGATTGACAATTCAACGTTATCACACACCATTTTCACTGGAATTTTCGCCACCTTATTTATAGGTTTCTTGATTGTATTATTGTGATTTATTTTTGGCATCATTTGGTTCACAATCACACCTATGTTTTAAGCTGCTGAGGTATATACATATATATTATGGTATAACCTCCAACGTAGAGATACTCTGTGGTATGCTATATCACTGCTAGACTGTACCCTTTTGTTTTTATTGTTATACATGGATCCATGTTATTAGTTTTTACATTGTTATTTTAATAAATTGTACTTGTATATTCTCATCTAGCCTTTTAAGCTGTTCTAGCGCTTACACTCCTTACATTGCCCCAAGATAATCAGCTCTTTTTCAAGAAAATACACAAAGCCCCCCAACAGTAAAACCCCCCCACCCACCAAACCCCCAAATAAAATAACCTAACGCTAAAAACCCTAAACTACCCATTGCCCTGAAAAGGGCATTTGTTGGGCATTGCTCTTAAAAGGAGATTCAGCTCTTTTACTGCCCACCCTATCTAAATAAAATAAAAAAAACCAAAAACCCCTTAAAAAACCCTAAGTCTAAGCCCCAGGTTGCTACTCAACGTTCCTGAAGTCCGACGGAGAAGGTCCTGTTCCAGGCGGTGAAGTCTTCTTCCAAACGGCGACCTCTTCTTTCTTCTTCCTGGAACAACCTTCGCGGAGCGGAGCTGAAGACTCAAGACCGCAGCGCTGAAGACCGGCGACCCTGGAACTGAAGACCGGCGACCCTTGAACTGAAGGCCAGCGACCCTAGAACTGAAGACTGGCGACCTTGGAACTGAAGACCGGCGACCCTGGAACTGAAGACCAGCGACCACGGAGCCATGGAGCGTGGAGAATCCTCTTCGTACGATCTTCGCCGCACACTGGATAGAGAATTCAAGTGATGCAATTAAAAATGGTGTCCCTTGAATTCCTATTGGCTGATTTGATTCTTCAAATTCAAATCAGCCAATAGGATGAAAGCTACTCAAATCCTATTGGCTGTTCAAATCAGCCAATAGGATGAGAGCTAATGAAATTCTATCGGCTATTCAAATCAGCCAATAGAATTTCAGTAGCCATCATACTTTTGGCTGATTTGAACAGCCAATAGCATTTGAGTAGCTTTCATCCTATTGGCTGATTTGAATTTGAAGAATCAAATCAGCCAATAGTAATTCAAGGGACGCCATTTTTAATTCTCAAGTGTGCGGCGAAGATCGTACGAAAAGGATTCTCCACGCTCCATGGCTCTGCGGTCGCCGGTCTTCAGTTCCAGTTTCGCCGGTCTTCAGTTCCCCGGTCTTCAGTCTTCAGCTCCGCTCCGCGAAAGATGTTCCAGGAAGAAGAAAGAAAAGGTCGCCGCTTGGAAGAAATCTTCACCGCCTGGAACAGGACTGTTACGGTTACCCTTAGTCTCGCTGAGAGATGGACCGCTTAGTAGCCTGGATCCCTATTGCTAAAGAGGGGAGAAGCTGCTTTCCATAGTATTCTATATGAGTCTCGCAAATATAGAATAATCTCCCTTAGCTGTACTGCAGCTAGGATACCCTTCTGCCCACAAAAACGAGTCAACGCTGCGATTGAGGGTCAAACAAGAACTCAGGACTGGGATGCCCAGCCTGCTTTTTATTAAGGTTACATGCACACAGGGCACTCCCAGGGGGGAGAGGGGGGGGAAGCACAAAATCCCCCATCACACATTTAGATAGAGAGCACTGTCCTTTGACAGGCCACAATAGGATTACAGTACTTAAGATAACACGTTTACAAGTTCATCTTATCAATTAGCAGTCTGGCTCCAGAGGTGATTAGACAATGGGATTGGTTATCCCTAAACTTAGAGCTGAGGCTAGCAAAAATGTGTATTTAGGCAATAGTTTCTAAAAGCTGAAAAAAAAAGAGTTAACTCTTTATGAAATGATACTTGTTACGGTTTTCTTGGAGCCCTTCTTAGGCGCTGGCTTGCTGGTTCAGGCATTGCTGCTGGGAAATAAGCTCTTCACAACAAAATAACTAATGCTTCTGTAACAGTGCTCCCTTTCTGTGGAACACTCTGGCAGACACGGTCTGACCCCTTTTCGGGGCAGACTAAGGCTGTCCAGACCGCTGGTTATGCGGGGCTGAGGTCTGTTTGTCTGGACAACCCGTCGGCGTTGCCATTCTGTTTCCCAGGTCTGTAAGTAATGGTGAAATTGAAGGGTTGCAACGATAAGCTCCAACGTAATAGCCTGCCGTTATCTCCAGAGACCCGGTTCAGCCACACCAACGGGTTATGGTCGGTGACCAGAGTGAACTCCTGACCATATAAATAGGGAGTCAATTTCTTTAATGCCCACACCAAAGCCAAACACTCCTTTTCGACCGCTGCATAGCTGACTTCGCGGGGGCAGGAGCTTCCGGCTGATGTAGGCAACTGGATGCTCCCCTCCATCTTCGCCTACTTGGCTGAGGACAGCTCCCAGCCCGAACATGGAAGCGTCTGTATGGACGATAAAACGTTTGTTAAGGGCTGGGGCCGCCAAGACAGGAGCGTTAATTAGAGCATTTTTGAGAGCCTGGAAAGCCGTTTCACAGTGGGGAGACCACAGGACCTGTCGAGGTAAGTTCTTCTTGGTCAAGTCAGTCAGGGGTTTGGCAAGTGTGCTGTAGTCTGGTACGAACCGTCTATAGTACCCTGCCGTGCCCAGGAAGGCTAGGACCTGAGTCTTAGTGATGGGGGTGGGCCAATTGGCGACAGCTTCTATTTTGGCCGGCTCTGGTCGCTGCTTTCCACACCCCACCCGGTGACCCAGGTACTGTACCTCGGCCATCCCAAAGTGGCATTTTTCTGGCTTCAGAGTCAGGCCAGCAGCCCGGATCTGATCCAGAACCATTCCCACATGAGCTAAGTGGTCCTCCCAGGACTCACTGTGGATCGCTATGTCGTCCAGGTAGGCGCAAGCAAAACTCTGGAAGCCATCCAGGAGCCTATCCACCAAGCGCTGGAATGTAGCTGGGGCATTCTTCATCCCAAACGGCATTACCCTAAACTGATATAAGCCGAATGGGGTGACGAATGCCGACTTGGGGATAGCCTCCGGGGCCAGGGGAATCTGCCAGTAACCTTTGCAGAGGTCAATAGTGGTCAGGTAATTTCCCCTGGCTATACGATCGAGTAGCTCGTCTACCCTGGGCATAGGGTAAGCGTCCGTCACGGTATTTTCATTGAGCCTCCGATAGTCTACACAGAACCGGGTGGTCCCATCTTTCTTGGGCACCAAGACAACTGGGGAGGCCCATGGACTATCGGAGGGCTCAATTACCCTGAGCTGGAGCATCTCATCGATCTCCTTCTTCATTCCTGTCCTAACTGCTTCGGGGATTCGGTACGGAGCCTGGCGCAAGGGAGCTTGTCCCGGAGTATCTACCTGGTGGGTGGTTAAAGTAGTGTACCCTGGCTTCGGGGAGAAGGTGAGGTGTTTGGACTGGAGGAGTTGGTTGAGCTGCTCCCTTTCAGTGGGGCTAAGTCGGTCCCCTATCTGAACCTGCGCCACTATACCTGTGGGGAGACTCTTTTCTAATAGGTCTGGAATGGGTAAACTGTCTGGGTCTTCCTGAGGGGAACAACATACGGCCGTCACGTTCTCTGGTCGCTCAAAATATTCCTTGAGCATGTTTACATGGAATGTCTTTCTAAGATTGTTGTCATGGCAGCTAGCTATCACATAAGTGGTGTCTCCCCTTTTCTCTACGATCTGGTAGGGACCCTGCCAGGACGCCTGCAATTTGTCTGTCTTCACCGGCTTAAGTACTAACACCTTTTGTCCTATGGTGAAGATTCTCTTTCGGGCCCCCCGATCGTACCATACTTTCTGTCTTCTCTGGGCCAACTGGAGATTAGCCCGCACGGATTTGGCTAATTGCTCCATTCGGTCCCTGAGTTCCAGCACGTATGGCACAATGGGGACACCGTCAGCCTCCATCTCTCCCTCCCAGTGCTCCCGGATCAGGTTTAGGGGTCCCCGTACCTTTCTTCCGTAGAGCAACTCGAAGGGAGAGAACCCTGTCGTTTCCTGGGGCACCTCCCGATAAGCAAATAGGAGGTGCGGCAGGAAGCGTTCCCAGTCTCGGTATTCCTGAGTGAACGTCTTGAGCATTTGCTTGAGGGTCCCATTGAACCTCTCACACAGCCCGTTCGTCTGGGGGTGGTATGGGGAGCTCAGGAGGGACTTAATTTTGCAAACCTGCCAGAGTTGTTGGGTTAATTCAGCCGTAAATTGGGTGCCTCGGTCGGATAGGATTTCTTTTGGAAATCCTACCCGGGAGAACACCTGTACTAGTGCATTCGCTACCGTATCCGCTTGTATGTTGGATAGGGCGACAGCCTCTGGGTACCTGGTAGCGTAGTCCACTACGGTAAGAATGTAGCGCTTACCGGAGGGACTAGGGGTAGCCAGTGGTCCCACTAGGTCAATAGCAACCCGGCTGAAGGGTTCCTCTACAATGGGCATATTTACTAGCTGGGCTTTAGGGTGATCGCCTCGCCTTCCTACTCGTTGACACACATCGCAGGTGTTACAGTAAGTTCTAACGTCAGCGTGCACCCCTGGCCAAAAGAACGTGTGAGTAATGCGGTGTAGGGTACGGGTTACGGCTAGGTGGCCTGCTAAGGGGATGTCGTGGCCTATTTTGAGGATTTCTTGACGGTATTTGTGGGGCACTACCAGCTGTCGCCTACGCTGTCCCCTTTTCTCTGTCCAGCGGTATAGTTTCCCTTTTTCCCATAAGAATGTTTCGTTATCTGCCCCGCCCCCTCCGGTCTCTGCTCGTTCCCGGTACTTTTGTAAGGTCGGGTCAGTCTTAGACTCTGCCTCGAAAGCATCTGGGGTGTCCCAGGGTATGGGGCCTAACCTGTCAGGCAAGGTCGGGGTAGGTCTTACCTGTGTCTCCCGCACTGGTGAGAGCTCTCGCTCTGTCCGGGCTTGGGCCCGTGTAGTCACTGGGTCCGCCTCGTTGTTGCATACTGGAGCATAGGCAGAAGTCATGGGGCCCAAATCGTTGCCCAGTAGTACTTCGGCAGGTAAATTATCCATTAGGCCCACGTTCACAGCCCCCTTTCCCGCTCCCCAATCAAGATGCACTTTAGCTGTTGGAATTTTGTACACATCCCCCCCCGCCACTCTAACGGCCACAGTCTGTCCGGATCGCTTGTGCTCTGGCACCAAATGACTCTGTACCAGCGTGATAGTAGCCCCTGTGTCTCGCAATCCCTCGGTAGATCGCCCCTCGAGCCATACCCTCTGCCGATGGTGCTGGCGGTTATCTGAGGCAGCATATACAGGGTCTGCCTCGTGAAGCGGCCCCACATATCCCTCCATAGGTGCCTCTTGGTTAACACAGAGGGCCCGGGCCGGACGATAGGACCCAGAGGGGTAATTGTAATTCCTGGGTGTCTGGTGCGTATTAAGGGGGCAGCTAGCCATGAAATGCCCTGGTTGCTTGCATCGGTGGCAAGTCGGTCTGTGACGCTCAGAGCTGTTTATTGGGTGGTCCTGAGTGTCGGACGGGCCCTGTGGGCACCGGGGCTCGGAATTCAGCACGAGGGGGTGCACGGTAAACCTCTCTGAGTTCGACCCGTGCTGGAGCTCGGTAGTTCATGGGTTTGTGAAGACGGGAGTCATAATGTTCATCGGCCAATTTGGCTGCTTCTTCTAAGGTAGAAGGCCGCCTGTCTCGCAGCCATTCCTTCCCTTGCTGTTCCATGCCATTATAAAAATGTTCTAAGAGAAACAATTGTAAAATTTCCTCCCCAGTCACCGCTTTACTTCCGCTCAGCCAGTGATTTGCCGCTCTCCGCATTCGGTGCGCCCATTCCATATGGGTATCGTTAGGCTTCTTTTCCGTGCCCCGAAACTGTCGGCGATACGTGTCCGGAGTTACAGCGTACCGTCGCAACAGTGTCTCCTTAACTAGCTCATACTGTGTCACTTCCTTAGCACCCAGAGTACGAAAAGGCTTCCAGGGCTCGCCCGGATAGTTTCCCAGACAATATCGTGGGCCACTCTCTGTTGGGAATCTGGTGCAGGGCACATTGCCTTTCGAAGTCCGCCAAATATTCATCAATCCCTGTCTCGCTCTCTAGAAAGGGTCGAAATGCCGTATAGGGTATCTTGGGCCTCCCAGCATTTTCGACAGGGATGATTACCTGCGGGGCTACAGCATTGCGGTGTGCGTTCGCTAGGTTGAGTTCGTGGGCTCGAGTCTCTCGTATATCCTCGTCCGCCTCCGCCATCAACTGCTGTACCAATTCCATGGAGGGGTTCGGCCCGTATAATGAGAGCCTTTCCCGAACAATCCTGGTTTTTTCATCACTAATCGTGGTCGGTGTTTCCGCCATTGTGAAGCTCTGATCCAGTTCGTTCAATTCTGCGATCAGCTCTCTCCTCGGCCGGTTGCTGGCGTACCCCCCTCTGCTTTCAAGTAAATCCTTTAGGGTTGTACGCTTCAATTTTTCGTAAGCGCTCTCCATCCGTTCTGTACCTCTCCTAGGAAATCCAGGAAAATCCCGCCGCTGCCGCCAAATGTTACGGTTACCCTTAGTCTCGCTGAGAGATGGACCGCTTAGTAGCCTGGATCCCTATTGCTAAAGAGGGGAGAAGCTGCTTTCCATAGTATTCTATATGAGTCTCGCAAATATAGAATAATCTCCCTTAGCTGTAGTACAGCTAGGATACCCTTCTGCCCACAAAAACGAGTCAACGCTGCGATTGAGGGTCAAACAAGAACTCAGGACTGGGATGCCCAGCCTGCTTTTTATTAAGGTTACATGCACACAGGGCACTCCCAGGGGGAGAGGGGGGGGAAGCACAAAATCCCCCATCACACATTTAGATAGAGAGCACTGTCCTTTGACAGGCCACAATAGGATTACAGTACTTAAGATAACAAGTTTACAAGTTCATCTTATCAATTAGCAGTCTGGCTCCAGAGGTGATTAGACAATGGGATTGGTTATCCCTAAACTTAGAGCTGAGGCTAGCAAAAATGTGTATTTAGGCAATAGTTTCTAAAAGCTGAAAAAAAAAGAGTTAACTCTTTATGAAATGATACTTGTTACGGTTTTCTTGGAGCCCTTCTTAGGCGCTGGCTTGCTGGTTCAGGCATTGCTGCTGGGAAATAAGCTCTTCACAACAAAATAACTAATGCTTCTGTAACAAGGACCTTCTCCGCCGGACTTCAGGAACGGTGAGTAGCAACCTGCGGCTTAGATTTAGTGTTTTTTAAGGTTTTTTTTGGGGGGGGGTTATTTATTTAGATACGGTGGGCAGTAAAAGAGCTAAATGCCCTTTGAAGGGCAATGCCCCACAAATGCCCTTTTCAGGGCAATGGGTAGTTTAGGGTTTTTAGTGTTAGGTTATTTTATTTGGGGGGGGTTTGGTGGGTGGGGGGGTTTTACTGTTAGGGGGGCTTTGTGTATTTTGTTGTAAAATTGTTATTGTTTAAAAAGATCGATAACACCTTTACTACCCAATCCCAAGCTTTGCACAACCAACGTTATATTAAAGGGACAGTCTAGTCCAAAATAAACTTTCATGATTCAGATAGAGCATGTAATTTTAAACAATTTTCCAATTTACTTTTATCACCAATTTTGCTTTGTTCTCCTGGTATTCTTAGTTGACTAAGTATAAATTAAAGGGACAATTTAATCAAAATTCTGGAGTAGACTGTCCCTTTAAGCTAAAATTACAGAAAATAAAAAAATCTAAGATTACAGAAAATAAAAAATTATACCTAATCCCTATGAAAATAAAAAAGCCCCCCCAAAATAAAAACACCCCCTACTCTAATAAACTACCAGTAGCCCTTAAAAGGGCTTTTTGCAGGGCATTGCCCCAAGATAATCAGCTCTTTTTCAAGAAAATACACAAAGCCCCCCAACAGTAAAACCCCCCCTCCCACCAAACCCCAAAATAAAATAACCTAACACTAAAAACCCTAAACTAACCCATTGCCCTGAAAAGGGCATTTGTTGGGCATTGCCCTTAAAAGGAGATTCAGCTCTTTTACGGCCCAGCCTATCTAAATAAAATAAAAAAAAAACAAAAAACCCCTTAAAAAACCCTAAGTCTAAGCCCCAGGTTGCTACTCACCGTTCCTGAAGTCCGACGGAGAAGGTCCTGTTCCAGGCGGTGAAGTCTTCTTCCAAGCGGCGACCTCTTCTTTCTTCTTCCTGGAACATCCTTCGCGGAGCAGAGCTGAAGACTCAAGACCGCAGCGCTGAAGACCGGCTACCCTGGAACTGAAGACCAGCAACCCTGGAACTGAAGACCGGCGACCTTGGAACTGAAGACCAGCGACCCTAGAACTGAAGACTGGCGACCCTGGAACTGAAGACCGGCGACCGCGGAGCCATGGAGCATGGAGGATCCTCTTCGTACGATCTTCGATGCAATTAAAAATGGTGTCCCTTGAATTCCTGTTGGCTGATTTGATTCTTCAAATTCAAATCAGCCAATAGGATGAAAGCTACTCAAATCCTATTGGCTGTTCAAATCAGCCAATAGGATGAGAGCTAATGAAATTCTATCGGCTATTCAAATCAGCCAATAGAATTTCAGTAGCTCTCATCCTATTGGCTGATTTGAACAGCCAATAGGATTTGAGTAGCTTTCATCCTATTGGCTGATTTGAATTTGAAGAATCAAATCAGCCAATAGGAATTCAAGGGACGCCATTTTTAATTCTCAAGTGTGCGGCGAAGATCGTACGAAGAGGATTCTCCACGCTCCATGGCTCTGCGGTCGCCGGTCTTCAGTTCCAGTTTTGCCGGTCTTCAGTTCCCCGGTCTTCAGTCTTCAGCTCCGCGGTCTTCAGCTCCACTCCGCGAAGGATGTTCCAGGAAGAAGAAAGAAGAGGTCGCCGCTTGGAAGAAAACTTCACCACCTGGAACAGGACCTTCTCCGCCGGACTTCAGGAACGGTGAGTAGCAACCTGAGGCTTAGACTTAGTGTTTTTTAAGGTTTTTTTTTTTTTTGGGGGGGGGGGGTTATTTATTTAGATAGGGTGGGCAGTAAAAGAGCTAAATGCCCTTTGAAGGGCAATGCTCCACAAATGCCCTCTTAAGGGCAATGGGTAGTTTAGGGTTTTTAGTGTTAGGTTATTTTATTTGGCGGGGGTTGGTGGGTGGGGGGTTTTACTGTTAGGGGGGCTTTGTGTATTTTGTTGTAAAAGAGCCGCTGATTATCTTGGGGCAATGCCTTGCAAAAAGCCCTTTTAAGGGCTACTGGTAGTTTATTAGAGTAGGGGGTGTTTTTATTTTGGGGGGGCTTTTTATTTTCATAGGGATTAGGTATAATTTTTTAAAATTTGGTAATTTTCCTTTTTATTTTCTGTAATCTTCGATTTTTTTATTTTCTGTAATTGTAGCTTAAAGGGACAGTTTATTCCAGAATTTTGATTAGACTGTCCCTTTAATTTATACTTAGTTTATTTGTATTTTTAAAGTAGTGTTAGGTTTTTTTAATTTAATAGTAACTTTAGTATTTTGTAAATTAGGTAATTTGGGTTCATTTAGTCGGTGTAAGGTTAGGGGGTTAGGTTAGGGGTTAGGTTTATTGCGTTGTGGGCTTTGGCGGTTTAGGGGTTAATACTTTAATAGGCTTATTGCGTTGTGGGCTTTGGCGGTTTAGGGGTTAATAGTTTTAATAGGTAGTTTGCATTGTGGGTTAGTGGCGGATTAGGGGTTAATAGTTTTAATACGTAGTTTGCGTTGTGGGTTAATGGCGGTTTAGGGGTTAATAGTTTTAATGGTTTTATTGCATTGTGGGTTAATGGCGGATTAGGGGTTAATAATTTAGTTATTACTTGCGGTGTGGGTTTGATGGCGGATATAGGGGTTAATACACTTTATTAGTTATTGCGGTGGGGGATTGCAGTTGACAGGTAGATAGACATTGCGCATGCCTTAGGTGTTAGTTTATTTTTGCAGGCATTTTCGGGAGTTACGGTGCTCCCATACTCAGCGCAAGGCTTGTTATGGCTGCCTTTTATGGCGAGGTAAAAATGGAGTAAGATTTCTCCCTTTTCCCCATGTAATTCCTTGCGCTGAATATTGGATACCGATTTGTGACGCGGTCCCATGTTAGTCTATGGGAGTAAAAATTGCGGGCGATGGGTGAAATATACGTGCCACATTTATATGCGGCGCTTTATATAGGATACCAAACCCCCGCAAAAACCGGCGTTGCCGGCTTTTGTGGGTGACGCCACATATGTAATGGGGCCCTGGATATTTATTTAATTGATACAGGCCCTCTCAGTTTGTAATCATCTATAGATGCAGTGAAGCATTCTGTAAAACAAAGACTGCATTCTTTACAGGTTTTGTGGAAAATTATGACCGATCAAGTAGTATTAAAGAGATGTTAAACATTCTGTTTCATTGTTGTAATAAAAATGCTCTAACCAGTGGGTTATGCTTAATAGAAATCATTGCAATATGTATTTTTCATAATTTTTAAATTATTTTACCTTTTATTTCTTATTTGTAACTTCGTTTTTGCAGTGTCCATTACTTTCTGTCACAGCCCTTTAAGGAGGCTGTGGTCTCTACAGGAAGCTTATCTAGCATGATATTACAAATCTTCTAGGGTAACCTGAGCTGGTTTACTATTCAGATAATGATGGAGAGACAGTAAGTCTGTTTTGCTCCTGCTCAGTTTAGGCAGAATGCAAATTAAGTTCAAAACACGTCTGCTCTCTTATCTCTGAGGGCTACAATGAGAAATTCTAAGTACTCATGTTGCAAGTAAATAAGTCAGGTGTTTGCTGTTTTTTTTAAACAATCTGTTTCTTTTCATGTTTACTTTAAAGGGATAGTCTAGTCGAAATTAAACATTTATGATTCAGATAGGGCCTGTCATTTTAAACAACTTTCCAATTTACTTTTGTCATCAATTTTGCTTTGTTCTCTTGGTATTCTTAGTTGAAAGCTAAACCTAGGTAGGTTCATATGCTGATTTCTTAGCCCCTGAAGGCCGCCTCTTATCTGTATGCATTTTGGCATTTTTTTCACAACTAGAGGACATTAGTTTATGTGTGCTATATAGATAACATTGAGCTCATGCCCGTGGAGTAACCTAAGAGTCAGTACTGATTGGCTAAAATGCAAGTTTGTTAAAAGAACTGAGATAAGGGGGCAGTCTGCATAGGCTTAGATACAAGGTAATCACAGGGGTAAAAAGTTTATTAATATAACTGTGTTGGTTATGCAAAACTGGGGAATGGGTAATAAAGGGATTATCTATCTTTTAAAACAAAAAAAATTCTGGTCTAGACTGTCCCTTTAACATATTTGTTTTTACGATCCCTTTAAATTAACTCTAAAAATGATATAACTTTTAAATATTAATTTTCAAGATTAAAAGTCTTTAGATCTGAAGAATCTATATTAAATATAAGACAAAACTATCGGTGTAAAATGTCTCAGCCAACCAAAACACCATCACCTGTAGTCTACTTAATTCTACATTGTCCACTATGTATATCATTTTAAGATTTGCAAGTAAGTCAGGGCAAATTAATTAAATACACACTAAGAAGAAGGGACAAATAGTAAACAAATACATAAGTGATCAAGAAAGGAGAGGAGTAAATTATATATTGCCTAATAACCACAGTTTATTAACGGCAAGTACATTTTTCATAATTTAGATTGAACATACAATTTCAAAGATCTTTCAAAGGTACTTATATTACCAGATTTGCTTTATTCTCCTGGTATCCTTTGTTGAAGATATTTAAGACATTTAGGAGCTTAGGAGCTCAGGAGCGGGAACATACATTTATCAGTCTATGGCAGCAGTGTTTGCGAATATGTATAATATTGCTATAAACATTGTTACCACAAGGCTAAAGACACATATATACTCTTGTGATCATCTGGGATTACTCTTTAACAAAGAATACCAAGAGAACTGAGCAAAATTGATAACATAAGTACATTTGTTTAAAATTCCATACTTTATCCAATCCATTTAAGTTTAAAATTTGACTTCACCGTCCCTTTAAGCATTTATGTCATGTAGATAATTATGTCTATCATGAGAATAATCAACAATTCAAGTTGGAAATTCATACAAAATATACAGCAATGAAATGAATATGTATGGACTTGTAATGATGCTGTATTGACAACAGGATTAGTATTAGCCAAAGGTGGTGCAAACTACAATTTACCTTGCGAAAGGTCAAACAGTTGTACAATGCACAAGAAAAAAGGTGTGGGCTATACCGGACATGAGCGGTCACAATAGTGAGAAGTAATTAATCATTCTTAAGTGATACATAGTTATCTATAGACAACAGAACGATTGCTTCTAAGAATAAACAGTGGTGTAATACAAACGCACTGTGCGTAATATAAAGAGCATTGTAATGTAGTGATGACCTGTAAACTCTATGGGAAAATATACAGTTGGGTCAGTAAAAAAAAAAGTTTAATGTACTATTATAATGTGACTGGCATAGCTCTGAAATAAGAAATAAGACATATAGGGCTAGATTACAAGTGGAGCGCTAATTTATCGTGCACCCGTAAATGGGCTAATTCTACCATTTCCGGGCGCACAATAAATAACCAGCCATTACAAGTGGCTGGTTATTGTTACCGCAAGCTTGTGGTAGCAATTATCGCTCAAAAAATTAATGAGAGGTACATTTTTTAAATGTCCGCCAATTGCCCCCAGAATAACATGTGAGGTCCCTTTTCAAAAAAAAAATTAATAATGTAGCATTTAAAAAAAAAAAAAACACACACAACCCCCCCCCCACTATACTAAGCAATTTTTAGGGTTTAAAGTGTACTGGTGTGGGGTGCTAGGAAAAAAACCGTGCCTTTACATAACTGTGTGTTCTCTATAAATATATATGTATATGAATAAATACATATATATTTATGTGTTAATATGTGTTATGTGCCTATAGAAGTGCACGCTCGTGAGCGCGTTCGCATTGCACGTAACTTGTAATACCAGCGTACATTTGCGTGCGCTGGTATTACAAAGTGGAGCGCAAACATCACCCTTGTGAAAGGAATATTTTGCGCTACACTTGTAATCTGGCCCATAGTTAGTTAAGGTTAAATGCCAGAGAAAATGTAAATTCCAGGCAGGCAATATACTGTACATAACCGCAGCTGAAAGCAAACAAACTCCCCTTTATTTTCTGCAGTAGTCAGACCCTATTAGCAGGCACAGTGGTGCTTAGTAATCCCATGGGGGGGGATGATTTTGGTCTTTATATCCAAATGTAAGCACCTACTTGATTCACTATTTTGATGCTTATGAACATGATATGATGTGCGGTTCAATTGTAGATTAAGCAACTCTCTAATGTTCCACATGTTGCAGCTGAGTTTAAAATTACTTTTAACCCATTCATTTTCTTTCATGATTCAGACAGAACTTACAATTTTAAACAATGTTCTAATTTACTTCTATTATCTAATTTTCTTCGTTCTCTTGCTATCTTTTGTTGAGCAGGGACATAAGCTTAGGAGTGTGCACGTGCCTGGCGCAGTATTGCAAGAGCACTTGATGGCAGCACTATTTCCTTCCTTGTTGTGCGCCAGACATCCACCAAGGTGTGTCTTGAACAAAGAATTACCATGGGCACAAAGCAAATTTGATAATAGAAGCCAATTGGAAACTTTTTTTTTTTTTTTTTTTTAAATTGTTTGCTCTGTGTGAATCACAAAAGAAAAAAAAATGGGTTTAATATCCCTTTAAGGGACATTAAACTGCAGGGTACATACTACAGTATAATAGTTACTGCTCACCTGGGGCGCGATCCGATATACGGCGTAGTTTGCGGCGCAAGCGAGGGAACCCCCGCCGCCCGTAGTTTCAGCTCGCAACTCGAGCTATCCAATATACCCCGCCGGCAATTGCTAAAGTGCCGTAAGTCGGATAAACTAGCGATGTCCAGAAATCTGCGTAAGTACAAATTTCTGGAGTCGCCAGTGACTTACGGCACTTTAGAAACTGCCGGCGCCTACAAAAACTGACTAAAGTATTAAATCTCCCGTACTGTCTAACACGCCTCCCAAACATAGCCCGACACGTATACCCCTCTATCCGCTATCCCCCCTCACTCTCCTAATAATAAATGTATTAACCCCTAAACCGCCGCTCCCGGACCCCGCCGCACTTAATAAAGTTATTAACCCCTAAACCGCCGCTCCCGGATCCCGCCGCCACCTATATTACCTACCCTAATGTGAGCCCCTTACTCTGCCGCCACCTACATTACCTACCCCCTAATGTGAGCCCCTTACTCCGCCGCCACCTACATTACCTACCCCCTAAGGTGAGCCCCTTACTCAGCCGCCACCTACATTACCTACCCCCTAATGTGAGCTCCTTACTCCGCCGCCACCTACATTACCTACCCCCTAATGTGAGCCCCTTACTCCGCCGCCACCTACATTACCTACCCCCTAATGTGAGCTCCTTACACCGCCGCCACTTACATTACCTACCCCCTAATGTGAGCCCCTTACTCCGCCGCCACCTACATTACCTACCCCCTAATGTGAGCCCCTTACTCCGCTGCCACCTACATTACCTACCCCCTAATATGAGCTCCTTACACCGCCGGCACCTACATTACCTACCCCCTAATGTTAGCCCCTTACTCCGCCACCACCTACATTACATACCCCCTAATGTGAGCTCCTTACACCGCCGCCACCTACATTACCTACCCCCTAATGTGAGCTCCTACCCCGCCGCCAGCTATATTAAAATTATTAACCCCTAATTTAATCCCCCTACACCGCCGCCAGCTATATTATCTATATTAACCCTAATTATATTAGGGTTAATATAGTTAATATAGTTATTATATTATATATATTAACTATATTAATCCTAATTATATTAGGGTTAATATAGTTATTATATTATATATATATTAACTATATTAACCCTATCTAACTCTAACACCCCTAACTTAATTATTATTAAAATAAATCTAAATAATATTAATAATATTAACTAAATTTTTCCTATTTAAATCTAAATACTTACCTATAAAATAAATCCTAAGATAGCTACAATATAATTAATAATTACATTGTAGCTATTTTAGGATTTATACTTATTTTACAGGTAACTTGGTATTTATTTTAACTAGGTACAATAGCTATTAAATAGTTAATAACTATTTAATAGCTACCTTGTTAAAATAATTACCAATTTACCTGTAAAATAAATCCTAACCTAAGTTACAAATACACCTACACTATCAATAAATTAAATAAACTACAAATATCTAAACTAAAATACAATTAAATACACTAAACTAAATTACAAAAAATAAAAAAAGATTACAAGAATTTTAAGCTACTTACACCTAATCTAAGCCCCCTAATAAAATAATAAAGCCCCCCAAAATAAAAAAAAATGCCCTACCCTATTCTAAATTAAAAAGTAACCAGCTCTTTTACCAGATCTTAAAAGGGCTTTTTGCGGGGCGTTGCCGCAAAGTAATCAGCTCTTTTACCTGTAAAAAAATAATACAATACCACCCCCCAACATTACAACCCACCACCCACATACCCCTACTCTAAACTCACCCAAACCCCCCTTAAAAAAACCTAACAACATTGCCGGGATGGAAGACCTCTTCTTTGCCGCTTGGATGAAGACATCACCGGGATGGAGGACCACATCTGGATGAAGAGTTCGGCCCGGCTGGGTGAAGACGACTCAAGGTAGGGAGATCTTCAGGGGGTTAGCGATAGGTTTTTTTTAAGGGGGGTTTGGATGGGTTTAGAGTAGGGGTATGTGGGTGGTGGGTTGTAATGTTGGGGGTGGTATTGTGTTTTTTTTACAGGCAAAAGAGCTGATTACTTTGGGGCAATGCACGCAAAAAGCCCTTTAAGAGCTGGTAAAAGAGCTGGTTACTTTTTAATTTAGAATAGGGTAGGGCATTTTTTTTATTTTGGGGGCTTTATTATTTTATTAGGGGGCTTAGATTAGGTGTAAGTAGCTTAAAATTCTTGTAATCTTTTTTATTTTTTGTAATTTAGTGTTTGTTTTTTTGTAATTTAGTTTAGTGTATTTAATTGTATTTTAGTTTAGATATTTGTAGTTTATTTAATTTATTGATAGTGTAGGTGTATTTGTAACTTAGGTTAGGATTTATTTTACAGGTAAATTGGTAATTATTTTAACAAGGTAGCTATTAAATAGTTATTAACTATTTAATAGCTATTGTACCTAGTTAAAATAAATACCAAGTTACCTGTAAAATAAGTATAAACCGTAAAATAGCTACAATGTAATTATTAATTATATTGTAGCTATCTTAGGGTTTATTTTATAGGTAAGTATTTAGATTTAAATAGGAATAATTGAGTTAATATTATTAATATTATTTAGATTTATTTTAATAATAATTAAGTTAGGGGTGTTAGAGTTAGATAGGGTTAATATAGTTAATATATATATAATATAATAACTATATTAACTATATTAACCCTAATATAATTAGGGTTAATATAGTTAATATAGGTGGCGGCGGTGTAGGGGGATTAGATTAGGGGTTAATGTATTTAATATAGCTTGCGGCAGTGTAGGGGGATTAAATTAGGGGTTAATAATTTTAATATAGCTGGCAGCGGGGTAGGAGGATTAGATTAGAGGTTAATGTATTTAATATAGCTTGCGGCGGTGTAGGGGGATTAAATTAGGGGTTAATAATTTTAATATAGCTGGCGGCGGGGTAGGGGGATTAGATTAGGGGTTAATAATTTTAATATAGCTGGCGGCGGGGTAGGAGCTCACGTTAGGGGGTAGGTAATGTAGGTGGCGGCGGTGTAAGGAGCTCACATTAGGGGGTAGGTAATGTAGGTGGCGGCGGTGTAAGGAGCTCACATTAGGGGGTAAGTAATGTAGGTGACGGCGGAGTAAGGGGCTCACATTGGGGGTAGGTAATGTAGGTGGCGGCGGAGTAAGGGGCTCACATTAGGGGGTAGGTCATGTAGGTGGCGGCGGTGTAAGGGGCTCACATTAGGGGGTAGGTTATGTAGGTGGCGGCGGGGTCCGGGAGTGGCGGTTTAGGGGTTAAATACTTTATTAGGGATTGCGGCGGGGGATCGCGGTTGACAGGTAGATAGACATTGCGCATGTGTTAGGTGTTAGGTTTTATTTTGCAGTTTGCGGTTGACAGGTAGATAGACATTGCGCATACGTTAGGTGTTAGGTTTTATTTTGCAGTTAGTTTAGGGAGTTACGGGGCTCCAATACACAGCGTAAGGCTTACTACGCCTGCAATTTGTGGCGAGGTGAAAATGGAGTAAGATTTCTCCATTTTCGCCACGTAAGTCCTTACGCTGTATTTTGGATACCAAACTGCGCTGGTTTGGTATACCTGTCTATGGTCCAAAAAACTACGGCCGAAGGCAGAAATATACGAGCGTAACTTCTATGTTACGCCATATATGTGATACCAAACCAGCGCAAATTTTGGCGTCGCCGGCTTTTGCGGGCGACGATTTATATCGGATCGGGCCCCAGGCTTTTGTTTTTCCCTGCAGCTGTCTTCAAAGCCATTCACTTATTTCAACATTTTACAAGTGCTGGTTAGTGAAGCTGCATCTTCACACTGGACACCGCCATCTTAGAGTAGAAGTACTCGCATCTTGTGACCAAAGCAGATAACATTCAGCTGATCATTCAGTGATACGGTTGTCTTCCTGACAAACCGTATTGTGCACAATTCAAAGCAGTATTTTGTTTTCCAGCGGCTGCATTATTCATGAGTTTTTTTTTTAATATATATTGTTATGCAAAAATATAACGCTTTTGCTTTCTTTTGTGCAAAATAACCCAAAATACAAGGTACAGCTGTCAAAATAACTGTAATATCACTGATCTGTCTGTGAAAGTGCACTGCTTCTGTCACAGAATGGAAGAATATTTGTGTTACAAGATGGCGGCACTTAGTATAACGATTCAGAGCTTTACCAATGGCTTTAATGAGAGCTGCAGGAACAGGAGCAAGATAACATGGTGAGTAATAACCATTCATCTGTAGTTATACCGAGCAGTTTAAAGTGATTGTAAAATTGAATGATTTAAAGCCCGGTATTTAAAAAGTCTTAAAAACATGGGCACTTTAAGTCACTAAACGTTACAATTACGCTTCTTTTTTAAAATACTTACCTTTCTGTTACTGTAAACTTACTGCCGATCCTACGCCCGCAGCTCCTTCAGTATAATTTTAGCATATCAATGACGATTTGGCTTCCTCCAATTGCTGCGTGCCTCAGGAGCTGGACGCCAAAGGGGCACACAGCGATTGGAGGAAGCTGGATTTGTGATCGATCTGCACAATACTGAAGGAGATGTGGGCGGAGGATCGGCGGTAAGTTTACAGTAACAAAAAGTAATTGTAAAGCTTAATGACTTAAAGTGCCCATGTTTTTAAGAGCATTTTTAAATACCGAGCTTTAAGTCATTCAACTTTACAATCACTTTAATCACTTTAATGGCCCTTTAATTGTGCTTGGGGCATCTTATTCCCACCCCCTTTGGAATTTTATTTTGGACACCTATGACTAAGCCTATGTTACCCTTGTCACTGCCTCTAATTAAAGGTCATGTAGCATGTTTATTAGTAGACATGTGCAATTCGTTTCGGCCGAATTTACTTTTTGGAAGAATGTTGGCTGATTAAGAGATTGAGATCAATACAACTTTCCGAATCAGCACCATAACTAAAATCCCCAAAAATCCCCAAAAAATCAGATCCATTGTTTATTCATATTTATCTAATCTAAACTGCCACCCCCCCCCCCCCACTTTGCCAACACTAAATAAACCTATTAAACTCTAAACCGCCGTCCCCCCACATCACCAACACTAAATAAACCTATTAACCCCTAAACCGCCATCCCCCCACATCGCCAACACTAAATAAACCTATTATCACCTAAACCCCCGTCCCCCCACATCGCCAACACTAAATAAACCTATTAACCCCTAAACCGCTATATCTCCACACCGCCAACACTAAATAAACCTTTTAACCCCTAAACCGCCCCAGCACATCGCCAACACTAAATAAACCTATTAACCCCCAAACCGCCATATCTCCACACCGCCAACACTAAATAAACCTTTTAACCCCTATACCGCCGTCCCCCCACATCGCCAACACTAAATAAAGCTATTAACCTCTAAACCGCCAGCCCCCCACATCGCAACTATCTAAAGTAAACTATTAACCCCTAAACCTGCGTCCCCCCACATCTCCAACACAAAATAAAGCTATTAACCCCTAAACTGCTACCCCCAACATCGCAACTACATAAATTAAACTATTAACCCCTAAATGGCCGTACCCCCAATCCCTAACACTAAACAAAGCTATTAACCCCTAAACCGCCAACTACCTAAATTAAAGCTATTATATATTTTTTATCAATTTTTTTTTTTAAAGTTTTTCATATGTAATAAACATACTGTATATTGCACTTTAAGGAGACATCTGTGTCCTAAATAAAAGGGACATAAAAGTGCATAAAATGTGTTAGAGCATTTTATTTTGCACTATTGTTTGTATACAATTAGGTGTTATTTAAAGTCAGTTCTAGAGCAGCAGTTTACTACTGGGAGCTAGTTGAACACATCTGGTGAGCCAATGACTAGAGACATGTGTGTAGCCACCAATCACCAGCTAGCTTCCAGTAGTGCATTGCTGCAGTGGAGCTGACTTAAACTATGTGTTTAACCCAGTTGCATATATGCATCTAATATAGTGATAATAAAATGCTCTAACACATTAGAGCATTTTATTTGCACTTTAAATATTTCCTGGTTGGACAGGGGCTTTATGACTGACAATGGATTATTTTTTAAGGTACACAGACATTATTCATTGACATTGATGCATCAATTAACTCTTTAACTGAAGCATAAAGAGGCAAAAAAATGTTTTTCTTGTCTGTTGCAGTGTAGACAAAATAAATATAAATGTACCCATTCGGATATGAACACAAAATTTTTCCTATTATTCTAAAAAAGTTTCCTGTTTATTTTTATTATCAAATTAGCTTTGTTCTTTTGGTAATCTTTATTGAAGAGGATACCTAGATTGGTAGAGTGCACATGTCTAGAACACTGTATGGTAGCAAACACTGCTTGTGCTACAGCCATGTGGTTGCTCCTAAACCTTCCTTCTTGCTTTTCAACAAAGGGTACCAAGGGTACAAAGTACATTTGGTAATAGAAATACATTGGAAAATTTTTAAAATGTTATACTGTGTCTTAATTATAATAGAAAATGTTGGGTTTCGTGTCCCTTTGCACCACATGGACTTAGGTGCTATGTTGCAGGTTACTTTGCCCAGCGTACCCTGTAGCGCATACTACAGTCCCTTGACAGCTAAGACTGCAAGCCAGGGGCAGAAAGAGGGAGGTGGGTGGGCGGCTATGTTTGCATTAATAAATATTTTTCAAAAATATTGTATATTAACTGGGTACTGGCAAACAGCCAGTACCTAAGATGGTGGAGTGCAGTAGGAGGGGGGAGGTTTATAGAGCTGTTAAGGAGGGATCAGGGAGGTGGGAGGGTAAGAGGGGAACCTACACTGCAGAAAAAAATTAAATAAAAAAAAAACAAAAAATAAATAAAACTAAAACGTAATACTGGCAGAACAGTAACGGACCTACTCAACAGAGGGTCCTGGTGCAATTGTTTTTTGGGCCCTCCCCAATGGTAACTCAGTCGTAAGCAATAATAATAATAATATACCATATAAGGATTTTGAGGAAAGATAGATGAACCTGCAGCCTGCACTAGTAAAAGGCTCCCCTGCATTAGGATTGAACACATTCTGCACATGCATATATATAGACTGGCTGCTATGGGGCCCTGGTGCCACCACACCTGCTCCACCAATAGTAGTTCCGCAGACTGTCTGCCAGTTCCTAAGATGGTGCTGAAAAGTGGGGGCGGGTGAGAACTGTTTGGGAGTATCAGGGAGGGATCAGGGAGGTAGGAGGTGTCATGTGGGAGGGTAATTTTTACAATAGAATACTATTACCCTTACCAGCTAATTAATTAAATAATTAATTAATTAATTAATTAATTAATTAACCTCTTCACTATCGGGAATTTCAGAAGTGTGGTGCACAGCTGCAATTTTAGCCTTCTAATTACCAAAAAGCCTATTTGCTTTGTTGTATCACTATTAAATACATTTAAAACATTAGTGGGAACTGATAGCTTAGTGGTCAAGTTGTATGCCTAAGGATTTAACACACAGAGTTCTATTCCCCTAATAGCAATTTTTTTTTTGTGCACTGTTTGTTTGATCACATTTTTTATTTTTTTTATAATTACCAAAAAGCAATGGTAAAGCCATGCATATCTGAACAAATGGGATCCCAGAGAAGATTTTACAAGTGGTATGTAAATCATTTCTGTGAGAAACCCAAAGTTTGTGAAAATGTTAAAAGATTTTTTTTATATATGATTGCATTTGGCAGTGAATTGGTGGCATGAAATATACCAAAATTGACCTAATCAATACATTGGGGTTTCTACTAAAAATATATAGTTTTGATAGGTAAAAAAAAAAAAAAAAAAAATAAACCCACAAGGCTCTATTTCTGTTAAACTGGAGTGATAGCAAAAATGCTAAAAATTATTTGGCACTTCTCTGAAGTTCTCTGAAATTCCCGGTCCTGAAGGGGTTAAAGGGACAAGGTACTGTACAATTTTCTCCCCTTTAATGTGTTCCCAAATACCCATTTTACCTGCTGGAGTATATTTCATTGTTTGCAAACTCTTTTACATTTATTTTGTCATTTGAAATAGTTAATTTGGCCCATTAATACTGACACCTATACTGAAAATATAAATATGTTTGTTCTGCAAAAAGTTATGTAAACAGGAGATAACAGCATACATTGACCTCTCAGAAAATAGTTGGTTTTACTCATTGAACATACCAGCCTTAAAGGGACATGCAACCCAAAATCTTTCTTTCATGATTTAGGTAGAAAATACAATTTTAAACAACTTTCCAATTTACTTCTATTATTTAATTTTCTTTTCTTGTTATCCTTTGTTGAAAGGTTTATCTAGGAAAGTTTAGGAGCAGCAAAGAACCTAGGTTCTAGCTGCTGATTGGGGGCTGCATATATATACCGATTGTCATTGGCTCACCCATGTGTTCAGTTAGAAACCAGTAGTGCATTGCTGCTCCTTCAACAAAGCATACAAAGAGAATGAAGCAAATTTGATAATAGAAGTAAACTGGAAAGTTGTTTGAAATTGTATGTTCTACCTAAATCATGAAAGAAAAAATTTCGAGTCTCATGTCCCTTTAATTAGCATGCCAATAGCTAACTATTAGACTCTGTCTACAAAAAGAGATAACATGATAAACGTCTGCTCTTTCTGCAGGGTCAGCTCATTTAAATGTCCATATCTGTGAGAGCAATAGGTGATGGTTTTCATGAGCAAAAACAGCTATTTCAAATACAAAAATATACATGAAGGAATAATTTCCAAATATTTAATAATCTGCAGTAAGTATAACATGTAATTTGGAACTACATTTTACAATACAGTGTCCTTTTAATGCTGAATTTGTCTGGGCTCCATTCTCTGCTATGGCCAAACAGGGAGAGATATTGACTGAGCTGCTGCATATGTCAACCACCTACTGTACAGAATATAGGAGTCAGGGGTCTAAATTGCATATAATGTACTCCAGCCTCTCTAGAGGAGTTGACAAACTACAATATTGAGAGTGTATTACAAAGTTTGCCGCTATACAGTTAAAATGTCACTGAACAGATCTTGCTTCTGTGTAAAATTTGCACTGGTACCTCATTCCCTAGAGTTGCAAAAAGAAAGTTCGGTAAACTGCAAATACTACGACTCAAACAGCTGATTTCGGCTATTTGCAGAATTTTAAAAACTTATCTTATACGATTTTGCTTTTTGGCCTTACTAGTGGGTTTATGAGGCAGCACATTTTTACACAAAAGCAAGAGGTGTTTGATGCCCGTTTAAGTGAACATATTATCTCCTTAACGACTTTCGTTTAACCCTTAAGGCCCAGGCGGTCTCGCTGACAGCGGTCCCACACGTGATCACATGTCAAAAATGACTAGACATTGTTTGTGACACCCATGAACTAACAGTGTCTAACTGTGAAATACTGTCAAAATGCACTGAGATAAGAGGTGGTCTTTAAGGTCTTAGTATTTAGCATATGAGCCTACCTAGGTTTAGCTTTCAACAAAGAATAATTATAGACCAAAGCAAATTCTGATGATAAAAGTAAATTGGAAAGTTGTTTAAAATTGCATGCCCTATCTGAATCATGAAAGTTTAATTTTGACTTGACTGTCCCTTTAAGGGGAAACCGATAGTGAGCAAAAATGCCAAATTGCTGTGTCATTTAATAACAGAAACTTGGAAGAACCTCTGTCCTTAAAGGGACAGTTTACTCAAAAATGTTCTCCCCTTTAATTTGTTCCCAATGATCCACTTTACCTGCTGGAGTGTATTAAATTGTTTACAAGTAGCTCCTTTACCCTTATATTGGCATTTGAAAATGTTAATTTAGCATGTGGTATCCCCACCTATTCTGAAAGTTTGTGGCCGCGCGTACCAGCTATAGATAAGCTTTGTAAACACAGCCAGCAGAAGAAATTACACTCCCAGTGTGATAAAGCAGAGATAAGGTAGTAAAATGTTGATTTTCCATTGTTCTCTCAAAGTATTGGTGATTGTTTTAAGGACAGATATAAGATAAAGAAGCAGGTATATTTGCACAATGTGATACAGTAATGAGATCTGATTATACCTACAAGCTCAACCCATTTTATTAGGTTGTGGCTTCAAAAACACAAAATCAGAGCTTTAATATACAGAAATAAACCTTAAAAAGCTAATTTTCATACATTTTTTACTCTGCAGTTGGTTAAATAAGCAATTGTAAACACATTAAGGGAAAAACTATTTTACAGTATACTGTCCCTTTAACCCCTTAATGACCGGACCATTTTTCAATTTTCTTACCCTTAATGACAATGGCTATTTTTACATTTCTGCAGTGTTTGTGTTTA
Organism: Bombina bombina; assembly: GCF_027579735.1. Taxonomy (NCBI): domain Eukaryota; kingdom Metazoa; phylum Chordata; class Amphibia; order Anura; family Bombinatoridae; genus Bombina; species Bombina bombina. The sequence continues at coordinate 868,939,615 of NC_069499.1, read as the reverse complement.
GCTGTAATTTTCCTCTTACTCATTTACTGTACCCATACATATTATATACCGTTTTTCTCGCCATTAAATGGACTTTCTAAGGATACCATTATTTTCATCATATCTTATAATTTCCTATAAAAAAAAAATATAAAATATGAGGAAAAAATTGAAAAAAACACACTTTTTCTAACTTTGACCCCCAAAATCTGTTACACATCTACAATCACCAAAAAACACCTATGCTAAATAGTTTCTAAATTTTGTCCTGAGTTTAGAAATACCCAATGTTTACATGTTCTTTACTTTTTTTGCAAGTTATAGGGCCATAAATACAAGTAGCACTTTGCTATTTCCAAACAACTTTTTTTCAAAATTAGCGCTAGTTACATTGGAACCCTGATATCTGTCAGGAATACCTGAATATCCCTTGACGTATATATTTTTTTTTAGAAGACAACCCAAAGTATTGATCTAGGCCCATTTTGGTATATTTCATGCCACCATTTCACCGCCAAATGTCATCAAATAAAAAAAAAAGTTCACTTTTTCACAAATTTTGTCACAAACTTTAGGTTTCCCACTGAAATTATTTACAAACAGCTTCTGCAATTAAGGCACAAATGGTTGTAAATGCTTCTTTGGGATCCCCTTTGTTCAGAAATAGCAGACTTATATGGCTTTGTGGTTGCTTTTTGGTAAGTAGAAGGCCGCTAAATGCTGCTGCGCACCACACGTAAATTATGCCCAGCAGTTAAGGGGTTAAATTAGGTAGCTTGTAGGGAGCTTGCAGGTTAATTTTAGCTTTAGGGTAGAGATCAGCCTCCCACCTGACACATCCCACCCCCTGATCCCTCCCAAACAGTTCTCTTCCCTCCCCCACCCCACAATTGTCCCCGCCATCTTAAGTACTGGCAGAAAGTCTGCCAGTACTAAATAAAAGGAGTTTTTATTTTTTTTAATAAAAAAAAATAAAATGTTTTAGCTGTGATGGACTCCTGCCTTAGCCCCAACCTCCATGATCCCCCCCCCCAGCAATCTAACCCTCTCCCCTACCTAATTGCCGCCATCTTGGGTACTGGCAGCTGTCTGCCAGTACCCAATTTGCCCCCCAAAAAAGTGTTTTTAATTATTATTTTTTATTACTAATTTATTTTTTTCTGTAGTGTAGCAGCCCCCCACAATACCCCAACCCCCTCCCCCTCCCAGATCCTCATATATATATATTTCCCCCCCTCTTCCCACTCATTGGTGTCAGTGTGGGTAGGTGATCGCGGGCGTGCGCGCGCACCCGCGCGCGCACGCGCATGCGCGCACCCGCGCGCTCCCGGCACCCGGCGTGCACATTGCACTAACAGGAGCCGGATGCCGGGTAGCGATGGGCCGCCCACCCGCCTCCCAGTTGCGCTCCCACCCACCAACGAACCGGCCGCATCGCTACCGGTGCAGAGAGGGCCACAGAGTGGCTCTCTCTGCATCGGATGCTTTCTAAGGGTATTGCAGGATGCCTCAATATCGAGGCATCACTGCAATACCCTGAGAGCTGCTGGAAGCGATTGCGATCGCTTCCAGCACTCTCTTAGACAAGTGACGTACCAGGTACGTCCATTGTCACTAACTGCAAGTTTTTGCAGGACGTACCTGGTACGTCACTTGTCATTAAGGGGTTAAGGGGTTAAAATGGCATTTACCTGAATTTGCCAATAAACAATAAAAATAAAGTTTTCGAGCATGTCAGATTTCTAGCATCTTGAAATCCATTATTAAAGGATTACTTTCTGTTATAATTTTTAAGCTAAACAACTAACATATTAAAGTTAATAAACATTAATTAAAGAGATAGCAAAGTTCAAATGAGGTGCACAAACAGCCAGTTGTGAATACAAATTTTCTTTTATTTGCAAGTCAAATTTCAAATTCCCTCCAGGGATACGGGAATCACAAGTTGGTAGTGAGTGGAGAAAGCTTCACTCTAGTGACTGTCTGCTGACATGTTTCGGCAATGAAGCCGTAATCGTAGCTGCAGTCTCAGGTGTGCACCAGTCTAATGAACCGGTTCCTGATACCTGATTGGTTTAAAAGTTTTATTAAAACCACACCTAGAGTGAAGCTAACCCCTACTCTTCTGACACATATTATAATAGAATAACACATTTCTATTACAGGTGTAACATACACACTTATGTGAAACCTAAACCACATAAACAATCAACTACTGTTGAGGTTATTAGTAAATAAACAATATAACACTTAGGTAAATCCATTAACCAAGCATTACAAACATGACAAAAATCATATAAGAAATGCAAGATTTAAAAAAAATAGTAATATATACAGTGAAAAACAGGTTATGCATAGAGTGCAATTAACAAACAAATTTTAGAGATAAACAAGTGTATTAGAATGCATATATATATATGCATAAGTGGTATCATTGCCCACATTGACTTGTAACAATATATGCATATTTCTACAGCGTGCAAATTGTACAGCAAGTACTCCTTATATGAGTTAGGATGAAATCTTGGATACACAGACCCAGAGCCAGAATATCATTCCCAGAAATTAATTAGGTCAAATTCAGAATTTAGACCTTCAGGGACTCTGGTTCTGAGTCTGTGTATCCAAAACACCTCTCTCTTTGCCAGCAATATTTCCTTATCACCTAATAACCTCAACAGTAGTTGATTGTTTATGTGGTTTAGGTTTCACATAAGTGTGTATGTTACACCTGTAATAGAAATGTGTTATTCTATTATAATATGTGTCAGGAGAGTAGGGGTTAGCTTCACTCAAGGTGTGGTTTTAATAAAACTTTTAAACCAATCAGGTATCAGGAACCGGTTCATTAGACTGGTGCACACCTGAGACTGCAGCTACGATTACGGCTTCATTGCCGAAACATGTCAGCAGACAGTCACTAGAGTGAAGCTTTCTCCACTCACTACCAACTTGTGATTCCTGTATCCCTGGAGGGAATTTGAAATTTTACTTGCAAATAAAAGAAAATTTGTATTCACAACTGGCTGTTTGTGCACCTCATTTGAACTTTGCTATCTCTGTCTTGTGGAACCGAGGTTGCACCAGTTACCAGTGTGTCTTATCTGCTTATCTACAAATCTCAGCATACCGCTCTTGATCTCGGAGGTTGCCGGGGATTTCACAATACTATCCGGGTGAAAGAAGTTCCGTGAACCGGAAGAAGAACCAGTGACGTCACACGCCATCAAGGAGGAATCGGGCAGAGAAGACCGGAGCAGTTAGAGAGGGCGTCAAGTGCCAGACCAGCTCCGTGTGCACCTGGTTTGCACACAAAGGGTCGTCTTGAATTTTGCTAACCTGCGGGTATGGCCAGGTGACAACTGGACTTTGCGTGACCAAGAGGGGTGAGAGATTTACTTGATTATTACGGCATTGGAGCTACCTTTATTACATTGTATAGCTCCTCAGACAATTTATATTAGTTATTGTCTGTGTTCCTATTTTGCCTACATCACCAGTTGCCTCAGGTGCCGACACACTTTGACTTTTTTAAACATTAATTAAAACCTACTGACCTATATTTTCTCCAAAACAAAGTTTCATAACGTTCTAAAAGTTATATCTTTTATTCGCCGATGATGTCACGTTATCCTGCCCACTATTTTTAGCACTGAGTGTTCAAAATACTTAAACCAATAACTTTGTGTTTAAAGCGCCATTTTGAAACCTAGGTATTGTAAACGGATTGGTACAGAGCAAAGGATACCCATGGAGTGGGTTTGGAAAACAATTAAATTTGCAGACAAGATTTCTGATATACGGTAGAGATATGTTAATGAAATGCTATTGATAAAAAGCGTATTTGGGGTAGTTAGTTAGTAACAGGCATAGAAAATATTTACTTACAGTGGCCCTTTAAATAGCCCCTACGTCCTTGCACTACATTATGCACCGTAGGAAAATATAGCAACTTAGCTTATTCAGATTTTTACCACTGCTTTTATAAAAAAATAATAATAATATTTTTCCTGCTATACCCATCTAACAGGAACTTCTCATTAAACATATTGCTGCTTAAAGGGATATAAAACACAAAAATAGTTATAAAAAGTTTCCAATTTACTACTATTATCAAATTTGCTTTGTTCTGATGGTATTCTTTGTTGAAGTGATACCTAGATGGGTGTCTGGAGCACCTAGGTAATAGTGTTACCATCTAGTGTTCGTGCAAATGGATAACATTCTTGCAAAATTGCTGCTATATAGTGCACAAGACACTTATATCCCTGCTTTTCAACAAAAAATACAAAGCGAACAAAGAAAATTTGATGATAGAAGTAAATTAGAGTTTATAATTGTACGTTCTAGCTGAATAATGAAAGAAACATTTTGAGTTGCATGTCCCTTTAAGCATATATATACTTTTACACCACCCACATTTTGTAGTCTTGGGTAATAGTAGTTTAAACAAAAGTAAATAGTTTTTATTATATTCCAGTGGTGGCTTGGGAGCTAAACATAACATTACACATACATGACACTGTGTTTGTAAAACCCAGTGCTTTGCTCATTTCTTGGTTACACACTTCCCTCATCTGGTCATTTTAGGGTAATAATGCTGTTCTCTTTATTTTAAGGACCTAGTATATTTAAAAATATTTAAATGGACATAAAACACCTCTTTTTTTTTAACTACTACTGTATATGTATTTTTAAAAACTTACTAAAAATTTTAAATATAAAACTACATTTTGTATATGCTTATAAATCAGAAATAATTTTTTTCATTGCATTATTTTGCAACCCATTTACATACCCTTTTAAAAGCCTTTTATCTCCTTAGTTGAGGCCAATAAGAGACAAATGCAAATGAGCTACTACATTGATTAAACAATCACTGTGTAGACAGTAGCTTCTAAAATCTGGAGATTAAATCCACAACTGTCAGAGTTAAATTTAAAGGGATATTAAACCCACATGTTTTCCTTTTATGAATCAGATAGAGCATGCAATTTTAATCAACTTTCTCATTTACTCCTATTATACATGTTTATTCTCTTAGTATCTTTATTTGAAAAGCAGGAATGTAAGCTTAGGAGCCAGCCCATTTTTGGTTCAACACCTGGGTAGCGCTTGCTGATTGGTGGCTAAATGGGTACAGGTCGTCATCATATCTCAGTATGCACCACTGTCCAAGAGCATCTGGATTTCTTCATTTCTGCACTTTCACAGGTTGTGGGTGTTCCTGATTGTCTGCTAGTTGTACAGGCATTGGGTTGTTATGACTGAAGTGATTTGTGCTAAATCATGTACAGATTAGGTCTTTCTTTGTTAAACAAAAGCAGCTGACATCACAACGTATCTGCTCACCTAGAGCAAGGGTGATGGTTTATTCTCATTGAAGAAAAACAGCCCCACTTATGGGATTGTTTGTCTGAGGCCTTCATATAGCTGGATCTCATGGTCCTACGCCATCAACCTGTATGCTGTTCCCTTTAATACTCCTCCTTCATCATCAGGGCCCCTTTCCCATGGCTTGGCTCAAAATAGTTCTATGTGCCAGCTTTAAATTCATTAGTAAAAAGCAAGAACTTTTGGTTTCTGTTTATACTGTGTGCAAGGTCCATCACTAAAAAAACGAGCACAGAAACCTTTGGATGAGTAGCATGAAGGTAGTGTAGAACTGGATTAAGATATTTCCATATAGCAGTAGGGCCGTTGTGTCTGGAAAGGTAGGTTGTGTTGTGATGAAGCATATGGGCTTCTGTTGCCCTACATTCATTACCCCAGTGTGTAGAGTGACTTGCTTGTGTGAGGCCCCAAGGTGGACAGCTTGGATCTCTGATGCGTAATTACAGAGAGAGTTCTCTGAAAAATCAATGTGGATCAATGCCTCATACACTGCCAGGGTGTATTGTTAGCTGACAATAGTAGGTGTATTGCTGTTTGCCATTGAGCAGGTGCTTCTCAAACTTGTGAATGTTGTTGTGGAGCAATTCTGTAAGGGTCTCCTGTGGAACCCCAGTATTAAACAATTAAACATGCTCTATACAAAATATTTTTCACAATCAACTTTTTTAAACCCTTAAATGCCTGTTTCCCTTCACCTTGACAGTGACTGTCGTGGCAGCTCTGGGACATTCTCAGATGGGGTATTTATCATTCTCAGTGGTTGTCTCCTCTCCTTCTTTTCTATGCTGCTCTCCACTTATTATGCTCCACGGCTCTCTCTCACTTAGGTCACTAATTCTTTTTTTCTTTCCTGCCTGTCAAAGTTTAAACGGATACTAAACACAAAATTTTTCTTTAATGATTCAGATAGAGCATACAATTTTAAGCAACTTTCTAATTTACTCCTATTAGCAATTTTTCTTCATTCTCTTGCTATCTTTATTTAAAAAGCAGGAATGTAAAGCATAGGCTCCTATGCTTTACATTCCTGCTTTTTAAATAAAGATAGCCCAATTTTGGCTCAGAACCTGGGTTTTGCTTGCTTATTGGTTTGCTAAATGTAGCCACCAATAAGCAAGCACTATCCATGGTGCTGAACCTAAAATGGGCTGGCTCCTAAGCTTTAAATTCCTGCTTTTTAAATAAAGATAGCAAGAGAATGAAGAAAAATTGATAATAGGAGTAAATTAGAAAGTTGCTTAAAATTGCATGCTTTGAATCATGAATGATAAAAAATGGATTTAGTATCCCTTTAAGTTTACACATTACATCAAATATTCTATTTATAACAAAAATATGAGTTGTCATGATTTCGGTAAGCATACAGTATATTTACTGAAACAATGAACATTTCATATTTTTTAATTAAAGTTAAATAAAGATAAATTAAGTAACTAACTCAACCCTGTGACAAGTTTACAACCTCAAAACAATGACATATGTGAGTGTGATGGGGTTGTGTTTTTTGTTTAAAAAAGGCATTTTCTCCTAATGTGGTGTAGGAGAGTAGACCACATGGCAGCAATGAAATAAGTATATTTTATTTATGGATTTAAATAAAAATTTGAAAAGAGATCATTTTCCATCTTAATTTTATGTGATGGGGTTGAGTGGTTAAGCTTGTCAATACCCTTCCTGGCCATAATACGCCTCAAAATATTAATAAAAACTATATCGGGGCGTGTCTGAACTATGACCGGGAACGGTCACATTTTCCTGGGGTCCGGCTAAATCTCATCTAATCCGCCAGTTAAGGGAGAATAATCACAGCAAAATACCCTTTTCTATCCCAAGAAGTATCACATCATATAGTGGTGCCGAATATATACTGATACAGACTGTATTTGTGAAACCGGAGCTTGGAACTAGACATAAAAGGCCTGGCGCGGCGGCACACAACAGGCGACGCTACCCCCTTGGCTGGCCGAGGTACCTTGCCTTAACGAAACACACTAATCCTTCCCAGCAATCCTTAACAGCTCAACTTTCAGCCTAAAGAAGACCACATACATAGTATAGAAGATATTGATCCAAACTAACTAGAAGACATGATGATGATGGCTTTGGCAGAACACTGGCAAAAGCTGGAGGCACTATTTCAGCACCTTATGGATAAAGCACAGATGGACTACCTAATGGCTTGACTTACAACCTGCAGTACAAAAGCCAAAACCTCCAGTAGAACTTTGGAAGCAATTCCACCTACATCAGGCACCCAACAAAAAGGGCCCGAATTTACTGAAAAATCTGCTCCTATAAAGAACAGACCACAACACAGACTGGAGCAAACGGAGACGTTACACAGCTATCTATCAGAGACCATTATAGAGGCAGACTCATCTACTTTGAAGCCACCAACTTATGACCCTTTCACAGCATGGAAAGACCCCTGGAGGAGAGAGAATCTTCAGTAAATATTGCACCCTTAGGGGGGTTGGTGGCATTGGTGGGGGGCCCCCGGGACACTAACGGAAGCAAATATACAACCCCTTGAGTACCTGTAAAGTGATGGCACATACTTGATTTGAGACTCTAATGCTACCATAAAAAACTCTTCACTTTTAAAGCCAAAAACCTGAAGATACGGAACTAATCACAATCAGGCGCCACAGCCAATTATGACCTTAAAAGTCTAATTTAAAAATGTTCATGGAATGTTATTCAGTTTTTCTACTTTGAATGTTTTTTTTTTTCCATAGCCGGCTTAATAACCCATGTGTGTATTTTTCTTTATAGCATTATAACATTGAACCATACATGACTCCCCATTAACATACGATTACAGTAGAACAAAACCATAAGCTTTATAGAGGCGCATCAGTGTAACACCTATAGAATACCTACCGATATACTATATTTCACCCATATTTACTTCCCAGGGTTTGTGGGGGCTCCTAGGGAAACAACTTACACAATAATGCAGACTAAGAACTATGGGGACCACTGTACTAGTGTTTCTAGCTACAATACTGAAATAATAGTGATGTTACCCCCTGTTCTCAGCGGCCAGGGGTGAGGGGAGGATAAATATATCCTTAATTACAATACTGTATGTGGCCCAAATGTATATATTTCTCCATAACATAATTACTTAAATGCAAGTAATCTTAAAGTGGAACACAGAAAATTACGCACAGAACAAGACCGCATGGTAATTCATACAAGTTTGAAAAGTTCATGTTAAGCCAGACTCTCATACTTTTAACCCCTTAATGACAACTGACGTACCAGGTACGTCATGCATTAACAAGCAGTTAATGAAAATGGACATACCTGGTACGTCAGTTGTCTAACAGAGTGCTGGAAGTGATCACAAACCACTTCCAGCAGCTCTGAGGGTATTGCAGTGATGCCTCGATATGGAGGCATCCTGCAATACTCCTTTACAAGCTTCCGATGCAGAGAGAGCCACTCTGTGGCCCTCTCTGCACTGGTAGCGATGGTGCCGATGGTGCCGTTTGACCGGGTGGGAGGAGGGAGCGTGTGCGCGCGTGCACGATGCGCGCGTGTGCACGAGGGTGTGCACGTGGACGCGCGTGCACGTGCACGCATTAGCCACACTGACACCAATGAAGTTAGGAAGGGGGAAAAAAAGTTAAAAAAATTTTTTTCCATATAAAAGGATCTGGGAGGGGGAGGGGGTGGGGGTATTGTGGGGGGCTGCTACACTACAGAAATAATTAAAAATAAAAATAAAAGTTAAAAATAAAATTAAAATACTTTGGTTTGTGGGGCCAAACTGGGTACTGGCAGACAGCTGCCAGTACCCAAGATGGCGGTAATTAGGTAGGGGAGAGGGTTAGAGAGCTGGAGGGGGGGATCAGGGAGGTTGGTGCTAAGGAAGGGGTTCATCACAACTAAAATATTTTATTATTTTTATTTTAAAAAAAAAAAAAAACTTTTATTTAGTACTGGCAGACTTTCTGCCAGTACTTAAGATGGCGGGAACAATTGTGGGGTGGGGGAGGGAAGAGAGCTGTTTGGGAGGGATCAGGGGGTGGGATGTGTCAGGTGGGAGGCTGATCTCTAAAATTAACCCTGCAAGCTCCTTACAAGCTACCTAATTTAACCCCTTCACTGCTGGGCATAATTCACGTGTGGTGCGCAGCAGCATTTAGCGGCCTTCTAATTACCAAAAAGCAACGCCAAAGCCATATAAGTCCGCTATTTCTGAACAAAGGGGATCCCAGAGAAGCTTTTACAACAATTTCTGCCATAATAACACAAGCTGTTTGTAAATAATTTCAGTGAGAAACCTAAAATTGTGAAAAATGTAAAGTTTTTTTTTTATTTGCTCGCATTTGGCGGTGAAATGGTGGCATAAAATATACCAAAATGGGCCTAGATCAATACTTGGGGTTGTCTACTACACTACACTAAAGCTAAAATTAACACTACAAGCTCCCTACAAGCTCCCTAATTAACCCCTTCACTCCTGGACATAAAACACTTGTGGTGCGCAGCGGCATTTAGCGGCCTTCTAATTACCAAAACGCAACCACAAAGCCATATAAGTCTGTTATTTCTGAAAAAGGGGATCCCAGAGAAGAATTTACAACCATTTGTGCCATAATTGCAGAAGCTGTTTATAAATAATTTCAGTGGGAAACCTAAAGTTTGTGACAAAATTTGTGAAAAAGTGAACTTTTTTTTTTTTTTTATCGCATTTGGCGGTGAAATGGTGGCATGAAATATACCAAAATGGGCCTAGATCAATACTTTGGGATGTCTTCTAAAACAAAATATATACATGTCAAGGGATATTCAGGTATTCCTGACAGATATCAGGGTTCCAAAGTAACTAGCGCTAATTTTGAAAAAAAGTGGTTTGGAAATAGTAAAGTGCTACTTGTATTTATTGCCCCATAAATTGCAAAAAAAGCAAAGAAGGTGCAAACATTGGGTATTTCTAAACTCAGGACAAAATTTATAAACTATTTAGCATCAGTGTTTTTTGGTGATTGTAGATGTGTAACAGATTTTGGGGGTCAAAGTTAGAAAAAGTGTGTTTTTTTTCCATTTTTTTCCTCATATTTTATCATTTTTTTTTAGTAAATTATAAGATATGATGAAAATAATGGTATCTTTAGAAAGTCCATTTAATGGCGAGAAAAACGGTATATAATATGTGTGGGTACAGTAAAAGAGTAAGAGGAAAATTACAGCTAAACGCAAACACTGCAGAAATGTAAAAATAGCCATTGTCATTAAGGGTAAGAAAATTGAAAAATGGTCCGGTCATTAAGGGGTTAATATAAAATACAATTCTGTTGTTTAACCTTAAGTATATAATCTAGGTCTTCCTTTAACAACATGTTGCTTAAGAAATTATATACAAATGTACTCATGTTAAAAGTAAGTTTTATTACGTTGTATAATCTTAGTGTGTTTGGTTTTGGCATCAGCATCAAAATATATATCTACCTATATTACTTTAAAGCGGATCTATTATCAGATGCTGTTTTCTAGAGCTTCAGTTATAAAATACCCTTGGACTTTTACAAGATCACCTCAAATGGTGCAAGAGTGACCTACTATATCGATGCAGGGGAAAAGAAAATGAGGACTATGGTTTTATTGATTAATTCTTACTCAGATATGATGTGAATATCTAGTACATTTTGTATTTCTATTTACTTTTCTTTTAATTATCTGATGTATGTTCATCTCCTTTTATTTTTGATGTCCTCAATAAAAATATTAAATTTTATTTTTTAAAAGTATGATATCACCTTCTTCTGAACCACACTCTTGAAGAGAGCTGAATGTAATTTCCGGTCAATGATGTCACATATGCATGGAGTCTAAATTATTATGGGTGGAGAATGGTTGGCGTGACAGGGGTTGAGTTCAGAATGAACAACATAACTTTATAGCCTGGTTTTCCTAAAAAATCGTAACTTTTTTTTGAAAATTCTTTTTCAAAAGAAAGGAACATAAATAACTACTTACATTATTGCCAAAAGTTATAGACAATGTGCACATTTTATTGATTATTTTCCAAGTACAAATTCAGTTAAGCGCCTCAGACACCGGACAAAGTGCTTGGTGTAAGAAAGAAGACAATCTTTTATGATCAAAATTATTTAAATGCAATAATTATTTTTATTCATTATATTGAACAAACCTAAGTGTTATAAAAAGCTTTTTACCCTTTATTTTGGTGAACCAACACTTTAAAAACTCTGGGGGACTGAAATATTACAGAATCCCAGGAATAACCCTCATACATTTTTGGCCTGGCTAATAGACTTTATACAGTTGTCTTCTGAAGTCTTTCCATAGATTATAATATTAGTAGAGTATAAAGGTTATTAGAACTTTATTAGAATTCAGAAGTTACTAGAATTGTTTGCTGCAAATGTTTTTTAATGGCCAAACTCCACCCACTACTTATTTAGTGAACCCAATCTGAACATTGCATTAAAGGGACAATTTACCCTAATTTTACTGTCTTAAATTACAGGAAAAAGGGGCAAATTAATTAATGAAATTATATTGCAGTTGGTTTACTATGTATAATTAGGTGTTTTTTTTATTACTATCTCAGAGTGTTTTCTGTGCCTTTACTTAGTAAAACATTGCTAGGCCAAAATATTTACTGTTGTAAATTTACTTTTATGTTACAACTATATGTTATTGGTAACTATTATAATTTATTTTCTTTTACACAGAGACCTGTTATCTGAGAATCATGGCCAGACTACGAATTAACGGCCCAGCAGTTGCGGCATTTGTTGGAATCTCAACGGCTCTGTTATTTGTGTTGTACTCCAATCAAAACATTTTTGTGCCAAACAATGAAGAAAGAGCAGCTAAAGTCCATCTTCTCATCCTCTCTTCCTGGAGGTCAGGCTCCTCTTTTATTGGTCAGATCTTCAGTCAACATCCAGATGTCTTCTACTTGATGGAGCCAGCTTGGCATGTCTGGGTAGCCATGTTTCAAAATAACGCCAACGTTCTGCACATGGCAGTGAGAGACCTGATTAGATCAGTTTTCTTGTGTGACATGTCTGTGTTTGATGCCTACATGACAGGAAAGAGGAATGTGTCAGACCTTTTTCAGTGGGCTGTTAGTAGGGCGCTATGCTCATTTCCTGCATGTAATTCATACACTCGTGATGATATCACCAATGAAATGTCGTGTAAAAAAAAATGTGGAAAATATCCTTTTAGCAAGATTGAAGAAGCGTGTAAAACATACAGTCATATTGTTTTAAAAGAGGTCCGCTTCTTTGACCTAAAAGTCTTATATCCACTTTTGAATGATCCTTCCTTAAATATAAAAATTCTGCACTTGATTCGGGACCCAAGAGCTGTTGTTAAATCACGAGAACAATCTTTAAAAGCTTTATCTCGAGATAACGGCATTGTCCTCAACACAAATGGTACAAAAGTAGATGATACCAAGTATGAAGTAATGCGTGCAATCTGTAGAAGTCATGTCCAAATATATGAGACCGCCAGTCATAAAACTCCAAGCTTCCTCAAGGATCGTTATATGTTGGTCCGTTACGAGGATGTTGTTCGGGATCCTTTAAGAGAAATTACAGAGATGTATAAATTTGCAAATCTTAAAATGACAAATAAACTTAAGAACTGGATCTTTAATATAACGCACGGTCAAGGCCCAGGGAACAAAAAGGAAGCATTCAAAATCACATCAAGGGATGCGGTAAATGTGTCTCAAGCTTGGAGGCATATTCTTTCATTTCAGAAAATCAAAAAGATACAAGACGTGTGTAAAGGTGCTATGAATATGTTTGGATACCAAATGATAGATTCAGAGAAAGAACAAAAGGATCTATCTGTTGATTTTGTATTACCACGAAGACAATACCAGTTCAGATGGGCCTCATCTAACGGGAAAAAATAAAACTTTTTTTTTAAATATATTTATTAAACGTGACTGTCAAAAATAAACTGAAAATCTATATTTTTGTTTTAATTTTATTGATTTGTAAGAATCTGACACAGACGCATTTCATGCAAGGATAACAGATAATAATTAGCTCTTGGTTATCATTATTAGCAGATATTTGTAGAGCGCCAAAAGATTATACAGCGTCATAAACATAGATATAATATGCAAAGGTAGCATTTATAGGAGACAAATGTGTAGAAGTTATCAGTAATTAGATTTTTGGGTCTTCAAGGCAAATTTTGTAGCATCGACAACCAGTGTCATTGTTTTGTTTTTGTTAAATGGAGATATATAATATAGTGAATACAGCCTGCTCTAGGTACCGGAGTAAGCACTTGCATGGTATTTTGTCACTGACGAATTCACAGACAATAAAAGGGACAGTAAACACCTTGAAATTGCAACATTTTTTTGCAGCCTTCCAATAGATTAGGATATCAGTATAGTCCGACTGCTATTAAAACAGATTAACACCTTGTTTGCTACAGCTATAAGAGGTCAGACTTCAACCGCCACTTTTTGTGCAGTTTTTCAGTACATTGCAAAGGGACAGTAAAGCCAAAATTAAACTTTCATGATTCATATAGAGCATACAGTTTTAAACAGCTTTCCAATTAAATGATTACATTTGCTTTGTTCTCTTGGTATGCTTTGTTGAAGAGGATACCTAGATAGGTAGCGTGAACATGTCTAGAGCACTGTATGGTAGCAAACACTGCTTGTGCTACAGACATTTGCTCGCTCCTAGGTAGCTTGATATTAGCTTAGGTGAGTGCACGTGTCTTTAACCATCTATGGCAGCAGTGTTTGCAACTATGTATAAAATTGCTATAAACATTGTTGCAAACACGTTTACCACATGGATAAAGACTCTCCTGAGCTCATCTTAACAAAAGATATCCAATTTGTGCTCTATTTTATTTTAAAGGGACAGTCAACACCCGGCACAACTTAATCCCGCCTACCATGTTAAATACCCACGTTATAGGAATAATCGTCCACAGACATTTTTCTGCTGTAGACATGACCGCCACACTCAACCCAATGTTACGTATTACGTTTTATTTGAAACTCAACCGCCAATCAGAATGGAATCCTCGGTTGGATTCTTAACATGCGTTCACTGCGATTTGCAGCAGCACTTTAGTTTTCTGCTTGCGAGCAGACAGAAATGTAAATGCATAAATAAAAAGAGAGAAGCGCTCAACCTGGAAACGAACAATAGCATAATAGCTTGTTCTATGGCTAGTTACCACCCAAGAAGCAGCCTCTTTTTGCTCAACATGTGCCTTTCACAGAGAAAAACTTTCCTGAAGCATATCAGTCTGATCCTGACTTCACAGTACAGTCCAGCCCCGAAATACCAGGCAATTCTTCTCTGAACGAGAGAAACAGCAAAACCCCAGACGTACGTTTCGGCCTATTGTGGGCCTCGTCAGTGAGGTGCAGCCATATCCCTCTAGGCACACTGAGCAACGGGTCCACGTCTGGATTCCCGCATCACACTTAGGGAGACTTCCCAAAATGTCATAATTTGCATAAATAAAAAGAGAGAAGCGCTCAACCTGGAAACGAACAATAGCATAATAGCTTGTTCTATGGCTAGTTACCACCCAAGAAGCAGCCTCTTTTTGCTCAACATGTGCCTTTCACAGAGAAAAACTTTCCTGAAGCATATCAGTCTGATCTTGACTTCACAGTACAGTCCAGCCCCGAAATACCAGGCAATTCTTCTCTGAACGAGAGAAACAGCAAAACCCCAGACGTACGTTTCGGCCTATTGTGGGCCTCGTCAGTGAGGTGCAGCCATATACCTCTAGGCACACTGAGCAACGGGTCCACGTCTGGATTCCCGCATCACACTTAGGGAGACTTCCCAAAATGTCATAATTTGCATAAATTAAAAGAGAGAAGCGCTCAACCTGGAAACGAACAATAGCATAATAGCTTGTTCTATGGCTAGTTACCACCCAAGAAGCAGCCTCTTTTTGCTCAACATGTGCCTTTCACAGAGAAAAACTTTCCTGAAGCATATCAGTCTGATCCTGACTTCACAGTACAGTCCAGCTGTACTGCGCATTAGCAAAGGAACACGAACGAGCATGGAATTCAATAGAGAAGAGGGGGAGGAGTTTGGCCGCTATATTTACAGCAAAAAAAACGTATGTGCTGTGGACGATTACTCCTATAACGTTAGAGGTATTTAACATGGGAGGCGGTGCAGGCGCATCTTATTCTGAGGATCTAAATTATGGGATTAAGTTGTGCCGGGTGTTGACTGTCCATTTAAAGGGACACTGAACCCAAATTTGTTCTTTCGTGATTCAGATAGAGCATGACATTTTAAACAAATTTCTAATTTACTTCTATTATCAAATTTTCTTTATTTTCTTGGTATCTTTATTTGAAATGCAAGAATGTAAGTTTAGATGTAGGCCCATTTTTGGTGAACAACCTGGGTTGTCCTTGCTGATTGGTGGATAAATTCATCCACCAATAAAAAAGTGCTGTCCAGAGTTCTGAACCAAGAAAAAAGCTTAGATACCTTCTTTTTCAAATAAAGATAGCAAGAAAAGGAAGAAAAATTGATAATAGGAGTAAATTATAAAGTTACTTGAAATTGCATGCTTTATCTGAATCACAAAAGAAAAAATTGGGTTGTGTCCCTTAAGTTTAATTTTGAATCTAAATGTTTGAGTCTAATTGTTATTAGAACTATCTTTAACCCTTTAAGGACACAGCTTTCAGTTTGCTCAATTGTTTTATGACGGAAAAATTCTGTCATATGTCCTTAAGAGGTTAAATTCAGATTTTAATCAACATTATTTGCTTCAGTTGTTTTTCATTGGTCAAACTCCACCCACAATTTTCCTTATTTGGAGGAGCAAATTTGGACTTGAGTATGGATAAGATAGGACTTGCCACTGTGATTGTGTTTACAAAATCTCCATTATTTGGCTTCAGCAGAAATAAAAAGACAGCAAATTAGGGAGAGATATAGAGAGAAGCTTGTGTAGCCTGTCACATGCTATTTTCACAGAAAAAGGAGGCAAATAAATAATGAGTCTATTGCAGAGTTGTTCTACTTTTGTATAAATTATCATTTTATATTACAATATCAAAATGTTTACTGTCCCTTACTGTCCCTAAGGGTGAATGAGAATGTGCTAAATAAATGCACACGGTTTGTTTTTACATCAGGAACAGGCTGTATTCATTATAAAAATTAAGTGGCAACTAGAAACGAGATTTCATTTTCTAATAATTGAAAAAGGGACCTGTTTTAGAAAAATGTATGGATTGTAAAAGGGGTTTGAAAACTATTTTTAAAGGCACTGTGTGTTTTTTTTTTTAAATTAATTTAATGTCCCTTTAACCCAAATTGTTATACATTATAATAAAATGTAAATAGAACAGCTGGTGCTTTTTTACAAGATTTGTTCAGACATTCTAAGTGTGGAGAAAATATCGGCTAGATTACGAGTTTTGCGTTATGAGGGGTGCGGTGCTAACTTGCACGTTATTGTCACCGCTCACTTACCTACAGTGTTGGTATTACAGGTTTACAAAACCCGGCATTAGCAGGCAAGAAGTGAGCATAGAGCAAAATTGAGCTCCATACTGCATTCCAATACCAGCGCTGCTGAAAGCCGCAGTGAGCTGGTTTTACGTGCTCGTGCACAATTTCACCATAGACATCAATGGGGAGAACCAGCTGAGAAAAAGTCTAACACCTGTAAAAAAGCAGCGTAAAGCTCCGTAACGCAGCCCCATTGATTCCTACGGGGAAACTAAATTTATGTTTACACCTAACATGAACCCAGAGTCTAAACACCCCTAATCTTACACTTATTAACCCCTAATCTGCTGCCCTCGACATCGCCGACACCTACATTATACTTATTAACACCTAATCTGCTGCTCCGGACATCACCGCCACTATAATAAACATATTAGCCCCTAAACCGCCGCACTCTTGCCTTGCAAACACTAGTTAAATATTATTAACCCCTAATCTGCCACCCCTAACATCGTCGCCACCTACCTACATTTATTAACCCCTAATCTACCACCCCCAACGTCGCTGCTACTATACAAAATTTATTAACCTCTAAACCTAAGTCTAATTCTAACACCCCCTAACTTTAATATAATTAAAATAAATCTAAATCAAACCTACTATCATTACCTAAATTATTCCTATTTAAAACTAAATACTTACCTATAAAATAAACCATAAGATAGCTACAATATAACTAATAGTTGCATTGTAGCTAGCGTAAGGTTTATTTTTATTTTACAGGCAAGTTTGTATTTATTTTAACTAGGTAGATTAGTTAGTAAATATTTATTAACTATTTACTAACTACCTAGCTAAAATAAATACAAATTTACCTGTAAAATAAAACCTAACCTGTCTTACACTAACACCTAACCTTACACTTCAATTAAATCAGTTACCTAAATTAAATACAATTACCTAAATTACAAAAACTAAAAAAATAAATTATCAGATATTTAAACTAATTACACCTAATCTAATAGCCCTATCAAAATAAAAAAAGCCCCCCAAAATAAAAAAAACCCTAGCCTAAACTAAACTAGCCCCAAATAAATCAGCTCTTTTACCTGTAAAAAAAATACAAACAACCCCCCAAGTAAACCCACCACCCACACAACCAACCCCCCAAATAAAATCCTAACTAAAAAAACCTAAGCTCCCCATTGCCCTGAAAAGGGCATTTGGATGGGCATTGCCCTTAAAAGGGCATTTAGCTATTTTTCAACTGCCCAAACCCTAATCTAAAAATAAAACCCACCCAATAAACCCTTAAAAAAACACTAACCCCCGAAGATCCACTTACAGTTTTGAAGACCGGACATCCATCCTCATTGAAGCCGGGAGAAGTCTTCATCCAAGCGGCAAGAAGTCCTCAACAAAGCCGGAGAAGTCTTCATCCAAGCCACTTCGTTGAGGACTTCTTGCCGCTTGGATGAAGACTTCTCCCGGCTTTTGTTGAGGATGGATGTCCGGTCTTCAAAACTGGTAGTGGATCTTCGGGGCAATGGGGAGTTTTTTTAGTTACGATTTTATTTGGGGTGTTGGTTGTGTGGGTGGTGGGTTTTACTGTTGGGGGGTTGTTTGTATTTTTTTTTTACAGGTAAAAGAACTGATTTCTTTGGGGCAATGCTACGCAAAAGGCCCTTTTAAGGGCTATTGGTAGTTTAGTTTAGGCTAGGTTTTTATTTTTATTTTGGGGGGGCTTTTTATTTTGATAGGGCTATTAGATTAGGTGTAATTAGTTTAAATATCTGATCATATCTTTTTTTATTTTGTGTAATTTAGTGTTGTTGTTTTTTTGTAATTTAGGTAATCGTATTTCATTTAGGTAATTTATTTAATTGTAGTCTAGTGTTAGGTGTTAGTGTAAGACCGGTTAGGTTTTACTTTACAGGTAAATTTGTATTTATTTTAGCTAGGTAGTTAGTAAATAGTTTATAACTATTTATTAACTATTCTACCTAGTTAAAATAAATACAAACTTGCCTGTAAAATAAAAATAAACCCTAAGCTAGCTACAATGTAACTATTAGTTATATTGTAGTTAGCGTAGAGTTTATTTTACAGGTAAGTATTTAGTTTTAAATAGGAATTATTTAGGTAATGATAGTAGGTTTTATTTAGATTTATTTTAATTCTATTTAAGTTAGGGGGTGTTAGGGTTAGACAGTTTTTAGGGGTTAATAAATTTAGTATAGTGGCGGAAGATAAGGGGTCAATAAATGTAGGTAGGTGGCGGCGATGTTAGGGGCGGTAGATTAGGGGTTAATAATAAACTAGTGTTTGTGATGTGGGAGTGTGGCGGTTTAGGGGTTAATATGTTTATTATAGTAGCGGCGATGTCAGGAGCGGCAGATTAGGGGTTAATAATTTTATTATAGTGTTTGCGATGCGGGAGGGCGGCGGTTTAGGGGTTAATCAGTAGTTTATGGGTGTTAGTGTACTTTTTAGCACTTTAGTTATGAGTTTTATGTTACAGCTTTGTAGCATAAAACTCATAACTACTGACTTTAGATTGCGTTACGATTCTTGCGGGATAGGCTGTACTGCTCACTTTTTGGCCTCCCAGAAAAAGCTTGTAATATTCGCGCTATGGAAGTCACATTGAAAAAAGACTTTACGCAAATTGCGTAAGTTAATTTGCGTTACGGCCAAAAAAGTGTGCGGTACAGCATTTTGGGACAAGGCTCGTAATAGCAGCGGAAGTGAAAAAACAGCGTTATAACCCATAACGCTGCTTTTTCACTCATAACGCATAACTCATAATCTAGCCGTATGTTTGTACAGACGTTTAATGGCAAGATTCATGTGTGAATGGTTCATAATTATATTTTGTAATAAAAGGTGATGATTTTAAATGTCCTATGTTAAATTAATGACACATTTCTTTACAAAATATATGTAGTTCTAGTTATAAAATTTAGTTTATGAAATGTCTATCTGGAAAAGAATTTACCTGTGCAAAATGGCAGAAGTAAAAGAATATTTTCAATATCTCATTCAACATGTAGACAGTGCTGTTGCTCCCCACGTCTTGTTGTGAGGTGCTAAAATAACTTTATTGTGATCTTTGACAAAAGAAGATTCTGGAGAATGGGGAACAATCGCTATTGAGGTTTAAAATTGAATTGCCAATGATGTGCCCGCATGGCATTAAATAGACACATTAGTTGAATCCAAAGATGGAATTTTAAAAAGTATTTGTTCTATGGTTGCCATCTTTTTTTGGAAAGAAAATTACCATCCATGTTCATTTGAATACATTTGCATAAGTGATTTCACAACATAACTCCAAAACTAAAGCTTCTAGGACTGAGTTTAATGATTATTTGTTTCTAGTTAGATTCCAACACACATAGGATATGTTTCTGCATGACAAGTCGTTTATTTCTATATTTTTTCCATATTATCTATATTGAGCTAAACCTTAAAGGGACATATCTCTTTTATGTGTCTGTAAAAATGAAGGCCTTGTGCGCGATTACATATGCGGCGTCGCCCGCAAAATCCGGCGTTGCCAGTTTTTAGTCGGGTATTGCTATCACATATATGGCGCCGCATATAAATGCAGTGCGTATATTTCACCCGTCGCCCGCTTATTTTATTACCCTAAACTAACATAGAACCGCGTTGCAAGTCAGCATAACATATTTAGTGCAAGGACTTACGCGGCGTAAATGGAGAAATTTTACTCCATTTTCACCTCGCCACACATAGGCAGGCGCAGCAAGCCTTGCGCTGAATATATGACCACCGTAACTCCCTGGCAGGGTCGGACTGATCAGCTGGGCAAATAGGACCTGAACCGAGGGCCCAGCTTGTCAGGGAGCCCACAAATGGCATTTAAATGGCTCCTGGTGTGCTGCTTAAGCTGGGCTGACAGCTGCCCTATCAGTTACTAAGCAGTTAAGTGAGGGTTTAGTTGGGACCCAAGCCACAGTATGGGGGCCTTGTGCCTGGATGTGGGGTTTGTTGCTGGGGTACCTAGAGTGGGGGGGGCCCTGTCGGGGTCTGTCACTGTGAGGGTGATGGAGTATGGGATCTAGCCCTGGAGGTTTGGGGCCCTGTCTCTGGCGCTTGATGTTGGGGGTCCCGGAGATTGGGGGGCCTGAGGCGCAGGGCAGGGTAGCTACCATGTTCATTTGCATACATTTTAATACATTTGGGTCAGTGTGAGATGGTGTGGGGCCCTTCCCTAATTTTTGCCCGGGACCCTGATTGGTTTCAGTCCGCCCCTGCTCCCTGCAAGTTCTAACTAACACCTAACGCATGTGCAATATCTACCTGTCAACCATCATCACCCACCGCAATCACTAATAACATATATTAACCCCTAATCCGCCATCCCCCCACATCACAATAAACCTAATTAAGCTATTAACTCCTAAACCGCCAACCCCCCACAACACAAATAACTAATTTAATTACTAAATGTCCTAACCTAACACCCCCTAAATTAACCCCAATTACATTCAATAAAAAAATACTAAGTTACAATTAAAACACTAAACACTAAAAAATACTAAACTACCCATTGCCCCTAAAGGGGCATTTGTATGGTCATTGCCCTTAAAAGGGCCATCAGCTGTTTTACAGCCCAAAAAACCCTAATCTAAAAAAAAAAAGCCACCTAAGCCAATCCTAAATCTAAGCCCCAAATAGGTACTCACCATTCCTGAAGTCCGGCGGAGAAGGTCTTCTTCCAGGCGGCGATATATTCTTCCATTGCAGGGACCTCTTCTATCTTTATCCAGGACCAAGGCGATGTGGAGCGGAGGTGACCATGGAGCAAGAACGCCGACCGCTGAGCCATCCACTGTGGAGGATCCTCTTCGTACGATCACCGCAGCACACTGAAGATTGAATGCAAGGTACCGATTTAAAAATGGGGTACCTTGCATTCCTTTTGGCTGACATTTTCAAATCAGCCAATAGGATGAGAGCTACTGAAATCCTATTCCTGTTCAAACGCAAACACAACCTTGGACATGCACCCAAGGAAACACCCACAGAGACAGCCTCAGAAAACATGCAAAGACATACACACACACACCCACAGACACCCACAAAAAATGCACAAAGACATATACACACACAACCAGCCACCCTCACAGAGACACCTACAGAAAACACACAGACATATGCACATACCTTCACAGAGACATCCACAGAAAACACAGACATACACACACACCCTCACAGAGACATCCACAGAAAACACACAAAGACATACGTACACACACTCACAGAGACAATCACAGAAAAAGCACAAAGACATAGGCACACACCCTCACCGAGACATCCACAGAAAACAGACATACATGCACACACACTCACAGAGACATCCACAGAAAATACACAAAGACATACATACACACACCCACACACCCTCACAGAAACAGCCACAGAAAATGCACAAAGACATACACACCCACAGAAAAAAATACACACCCATAGAGACACCAACAAAAGCACAAAGACATAAACACAGAAACCCACAGAAACACTCACAGGAGGTAAAGTATCTGCACATCCCCTAAATCAACAGTGTGGACAGCATGATAAAAAAAATAGCAGAAATTAAAAGATTACTTTTTAAAGGTGATTTGCACCTTTCTTTTGCATGAAGTACCGAGTCCACGGATTCATCCTAACTTGTGGGATATTGTTCTTCCTGACAGGAAGTAGCAAAGAGGAGCACCACAGCAGAGCTGTCTATATAGCTCCCCCCTTAACTCCACCCCCCAGTCATTCTCCTTTGCTGGCTCTAAGCAGGAAGAGTAAAGAGAAGAGGTGTTAAACTGTTAGTTTTATTTTATCTTCAATCAAGTGTTTGTTATTTTTAAATGGTACCGGTGTTGTACTATTTACTCTCAGGCAAGACATAGATGAAGATTTCTGCGTGGAGGATGATGATCTTAGCATTTGTAACTAAGGTCCACTGCTGTTCCCACAGAAGCTGAGGAGTACAGGAAAACTTCAGTGTGAGGAACGGTTTTCTTGCTATACAGCAATGAGGTATGTTCAGTCATATTTTCTGCAGAGACTGTGTTAACTCAGAAAGGCTGACAGTGTCCCCATTAGGGAAAGGGTAAGAAGTAATCCTAGTGTTATCAGAGGTTTTTACTAGCTTGCATAAAGGGTTAATTTTTTGTGGGCACTCAGTTTGTTATGTGAATTTGGGGACAAACGTTTTTGTGTCTGGGAGTAACGTTTTCTGTTTTATGGGACATTTGCTTGAGGGTTCTATGGGGTTGTTTATAACCCACATGGCTTTCAGGCAGGGGTTTTGTTAGTTTTGTGTAGGCCCCAGCAGGCGGGGCCTACATTTACAAGCAGCAAGCAACTTCTCCTGAGGTCCTGAGAGTCTTCTGAGGGACTAATTGAAGCTTTAAACCCCATATTGTTGCTTCCTAAGGGCAGGTAGGGCCAAAGCAGAGCTGTGGCAAGGTGCTAACAGGGGTTTTAACCGGTTTTTAGACATATTTCAATCCGTTTTTTTCATTTGGGGGTTTATTGCTTATTAACTTGTGGTGCAATCCTTCTAAAGCTTAGTGGGTACACTGTTAAAATTTCAGAAAAATTGAAGCAATTTTAACCTGTTTTTCAGTTTGTGTATGCCTTTTTTTCTCTTAAAGGCACAGTGCCGTTTTTGCAAATTGTGTTTTTTTCCATTAAATAAAGTGTTTTCCAAGCTTGCTTGCTTTATTACTACAGGGAGTGCAGAATTATTAGGCAAGTTGTATTTTTGAGGATTAATTTTATTATTGAACAACAACCATGTTCTCAATGAACCCAAAAAACTCATTAATATCAAAGCTGAATATTTTTGGAAGTAGTTTTTAGTTTTTTTTAGTTTTAGCTATTTTAGGGGGATATCTGTGTGTGCAGGTGACTATTACTGTGCATAATTATTAGGCAACTTAACAAAAAACAAATATATACCCATTTCAATTATTTATTTTTACCAGTGAAACCAATATAACATCTCAACATTCACAAATATACATTTCTGACATTCAAAAACAAAACAAAAACAAATCAGTGACCAATATAGCCACCTTTCTTTGCAAGGACACTCAAAAGCCTGCCATCCATGGATTCTGTCAGTGTTTTGATCTGTTCACCATCAACATTGCGTGCAGCAGCAACCACAGCCTCCCAGACACTGTTCAGAGAGGTGTACTGTTTTCCCTCCTTGTAAATCTCACATTTGATGATGGACCACAGGTTCTCAATGGGGTTCAGATCAGGTGAACAAGGAGGCCATGTCATTAGATTTTCTTCTTTTATACCCTTTCTTGCCAGCCACGCTGTGGAGTACTTGGACGCGTGTGATGGAGCATTGTCCTGCATGAAAATCATGTTTTTCTTGAAGGATGCAGACTTCTTCCTGTACCACTGCTTGAAGAAGGTGTCTTCCAGAAACTGGCAGTAGGACTGGGAGTTGAGCTTGACTCCATCCTCAACCCGAAAAGGCCCCACAAGCTCATCTTTGATGATACCAGCCCAAACCAGTACTCCACCTCCACCTTGCTGGCGTCTGAGTCGGACTGGAGCTCTCTGCCCTTTACCAATCCAGCCACGGGACCATCCATCTGGCCCATCAAGACTCACTCTCATTTCATCAGTCCATAAAACCTTAGAAAAATCAGTCTTGAGATATTTCTTGGCCCAGTCTTGACGTTTCAGCTTGTGTGTCTTGTTCAGTGGTGGTCGTCTTTCAGCCTTTCTTACCTTGGCCATGTCTCTGAGTATTGCACACCTTGTGCTTTTGGGCACTCCAGTGATGTTGCAGCTCTGAAATATGGCCAAACTGGTGGCAAGTGGCATCTTGGCAGCTGCAAACTTGACTTTTCTCAGTTCATGGGCAGTTATTTTGCGCCTTGGTTTTTCCACACGCTTCTTGCGACCCCATTGACTATTTTGAATGAAATGCTTGATTGTTCGATGATCACGCTTCAGAAGCTTTGCAATTTTACCTCTGCAAGATATCTCACTATTTTTGACTTTTCTGAGCCTGTCAAGTCCTTCTTTTGACCCATTTTGCCAAAGGAAAGGAAGTTGCCTAATAATTATGCACACCTGATATAGGGTGTTGATGTCATTAGACCACACCCCTTCTCATTACAGAGATGCACATCACCTAATATGCTTAATTGGTAGTAGGCTTTCGAGCCTATACAGCTTGGAGTAAGACAACATGCATAAAGAGGATGATGTGGTCAAAATACTAATTTGCCTAATAATTCTGCACTCCCTGTAGTCTGTTAAACATGTCTGACACTGAGGAAACTCATTGTTCAATTTGTTTAGAAGCCATTGTAAAACCCCCTCTTAGAATGTGTCCCACTTGTACTGATATGTCTATAAATTGCAAACAGCATATTTTGACTTATAAAAGTTTGGCATTAGATGATTCTCAGACAGAAGGAAATCAGGTTTTCCCATCTAGTTCTCCCCAAGTGTCACAACCAGTAACGCCCGGACAATCAACGCCGAGTACTTCTAGTGCATCTAATTCTTTCACCTTGCAAGATATGGCTTCAGTTATGAATACTACCCTCACAGAGGTTTAATCTAAGCTGCCTGGGTTGCAAGGGAAGCGCAGTAGCTCTGGGTTAAGAACAAATGCTGAGCCTTCTGACGCTTTAGTTGCCGTATCCGATATTCCCTCACAATGTTCTGAGGTAGGGATGAGGGATTTGCTGTCTGAGGGAGAGATTTCTGATTCAGGAAAGATGTTCTCTCAGACAGATTCAGATATGACGGCATTTAAATTTAAGCTAGAGCACCTCCCTTATTGCTCAGGGAGGTTTTAGCTACCCTGGATGATTAAGACCCTATTGTAGTTCCAGAGAAATTGTGTAAAATGGACAAATATTTAGAGGTTCCTGTTTACACTGATGTGTTTCCGGTTCCTAAGAGGATTTCGGACATTGTTACTAAGGAGTGGGATAAACCAGGTATTCCGTTCTCTTCCCCCTCCTGTTTTTAAGAAAATGTCTCCCATTTCTGACACCATAAAGGACTCATGGCAGACGGTCCCTAAGGTGGAGGGAGCTATTTCTACCCTGGCTAAGTGTACAACTTTACCTATTGAAGACAGTTGTGCTTTCATTGATCCTATGGATAAAAAATTAGAGGGTCTCCTAAAGAAAATTTTTGTTCATCAAGGTTTTCTTCTTCAACCTATAGCATGCATTGTTCCTGTAACCACTGCAGCTGCCTTTTGGTTTGAGGCTCTAGAAGAGGCTCTCAAGATGGAGACCCCACTAGATGATATTTTGGACAGAATTAAGGCTGTTAAGTTGGCTAATTCTTTTATTACAGACGCCGCTTTTCATCTTGCTAAATTAGCGGTGAAGAAATCAGGTTATGCCATTTTAGCGCGTAGAGCATTATGGCTTAAGTCCTGGTCAGCTGATGTGTCATCTAAATCTAAGCTTGTGTCCATCCCTTTCAAAGGTAAGACACTATTCGGGCCTGCATTGAAAGAGATCATTTCAGACATTACTGGAGGGAAGGGTCATAATAGTCAAATAAGACAAGGACCAAACAAAATAATTTTCGTTCCTTTCGAAACTTCAAGAGTGGTCCCTCTACCTCTTCCCCTGCTGCAAAGCAAGAGGGGAACTTTGCTCAATCCAAGCCAACCTGGAGACCTAATCGGGCTTGGAACAAGGGTAAACAGGCCAAAAAGCCTGCTGCTGCCACTAGTCAGCATGAAGGTGTAGCCCCCGATCCGGGACCAGATCTAGTAGGGGGCAGACTCTCTCTCTTTGCTCAGGCCTGAGCAAGAGACGTTTCAGGATGCCTGGGCAGTAGAAATTGTAACCCAGGGGATACCTTCTAGATTTCAAGGATTCCCCTCCAAGGGGGAGGTTCCATCTTTCTCAATGTCTGTAAACCCGACAAAAAGAGGCATTCTTACGCTGTGTAGAAGACCTTTTTACCATGTTAGTCATCTGCCCAGTTCCAAAAGCAGAACAGGGGCAGGGGTTCTACTCTAATCTGTTTATAGTTCCCAAAAGGAGGGAACCTTCAGACCAATTCTGGATCTCAAGATCCTAAACCAATTCCTAAGAGTTCCTTCTTTACAAGATGGAGACCATTCAGACTATCTTACCATTGATCCAGGAGGGTCAATATATGACCACCATGAACTTAAAGGATGCGTATCTGCACATTCCTATCCACAAAGATCATCACCAGTTCCTCAGGTTCGCCTTTCTGGACAAGCATGATCAGTTTGTGGCTCTTCCTTTCGGGTTGGCCACAGCACCGCAAATCTTCACGAAGGTGCTAGGGTCCCTTCTGGCGGTTCTAAGGCCATGGGGCATAGCAGTGGCGCCTTATCTAGACGACATTCTAATTCAAGCGTCTTCCTTCCAACTAGCCAAGTCTCACACAGACTTAGTGTTGGCCTTTCTAAGGTCTCACGGGTGGAAAGTGAACGTAAAAGAGTTCTCTTCCCCCCTCACAAGAGTTTCATTTCTAGGGACTCTGATAGACTCGGTGGACATGAAAATATTTCTGACGGAGGTCAGGAAATCAAAGATTTTGTCCACCTGCCGAGCTCTTCATTCCATTCCTCGGCTGTCAGTGGCTCAGTGTATGGAGGTAATCGGACTAATGGTAGCAGCAATGGACATAGTTCCGTTTGCCTGCTTGCATATCAGACCACTGCAACTATGCATGCTCAATCAGTGGAATGGGGATTATGTGGATTTATCTCCTCAGATAAATCTGGATCAAGAGACCAGAGACTCTCTTTTTTGGTGGTTGTCACAGGATCATCTGTTCCAGGAATGTGTTTCTGCAGGCCAGAATGGGTTATAGTGATGACAGAAACCAGTCTTCTGGGCTGGGGTGCAGTCTGGAATCCCCTGAAAGCTCAGGGTTTGTGACTCGGGAGGAGGCTCTCCTACTGATAAAATATTCTGGAATTAAGAGCGATATTCAATGCTCTCCAGGAATGGCCTCAGCTGCCTTCGGCCAGATTCATCAGGTTTCAGTTGGACAACATCAGGACTGTGGCTTATATCAATCATCAGGGTGGAACAAAGAGTTCCTTAGCGATGATAGAGGTCTCAAGGATAATCCAATGGGCAGAGGCTCACTCTTGCCATCTGTCAGCGATCTATATCCCAGGTGTAGAGAACTGGGAGGCAGATTTTCTAAGTCGTCAGACTTTTCATCCGGGGGAGTGGGGAACTCCATCCGGAGGTGTTTGCTCTGCTGGTTCGGCTATGGGGCACACCAGAGTTGGATCTGATGGCGTCTCGTCAGAGCGCCAAACTTCCTCATTACGGCTCCAGGTCAAGGGATCCTCAGGCTGTACTGATAGATGCTCTAGCAGTACCCTGGTCGTCCAACCTGGCTTATGTGTTTCCACCTTTCCCTCTCCTTCCACGTCTGATTGACAGAATCAAACAGGAGAGAGCATCAGTTTGATAGCGCCTGCGTGGCCATGCAGGACTTGGTATGCAGACCTGGTGGACATGTCATTCCTTCCACAATGGTCTCTGCCATTGAGACAGGACCTTCTGATTCAAGGTCCACTCAAGCATCCAAATCTAATTTCTCTGCAACTGACTGCTTAGAGATTGAACGCTTGATTCTATCAAAGCGGGGTTTCTCTGAGTCAGTCATAAATACCTTGATTCAGGCTCGAAAGCCTGTACCTGGAAAATTTATCATAAGATATGGCGTAAAATATCTTTTTTGGTGCGAATCTAAAGGCTCTCTCCTGGAGTAAAATCAGGATTTCCTAGGATTTTGTCTTTTCTCCAAAAGGGATTGGAAAAAGGATTATCAGCTAGTTCCCTAAAGGGACAGATATCTGCTCTGTCTATTTTGTTGCACAAGCGTCTGGCAGATGTTCCAGACGTTCGGGTTTTTTTTTTTTTTTTTTATAATTTTTATTGGGGTTCAGTGAAGAGCAAACAAACAGTGATAATTAATACACAAAAGGAAGATACAGTAGTTTCCCATAATACAGTCAGCACAAGATAAGCAAATACATCTTCATTAACAGGGTTTGCAAAGCTAAATAGAAGTTAAGGGGGCCACTCTTGGGTCCCGTGTGATTGAACCTCTTATTCTTTTAACTTTGATCTCACTATGTATATTTATATATATGGATCTACAGAGAAAGAAGTTGTTATGGAGCATATATGCAATGGGGTATAGTGTGCTGCCCTAAAACAAGTGCTAAAGGAGGGAGGACCCTTAGATAACTCTAACTTAAGTGATAATTAGTTATAGGGACTGGAAATAATATAATTATAGGGCTTACAGTAACTTGTGGGGTGAAACAGATACCTGCAGGGAGAGCTAAGGGGCTGGGCTTCGATAAGTATAAGACATATGTGATATCTGATAGTTACCTATGTGTCCGAGGTGGTTACTGTGACACATGAATGACTCATAAAAAAGAAAATATACAATATGCAAGGTGGTTGTTAAGGATTTTCACTCACGTACATTATTAAATAGTGTGAGACTCTCGGCACCTGTGCAGTCCTCATTATGCGTTGTAGACAACAGTTGGGAACAGCAATAGAACATAATTATTACATAACACAAAATGTTAATATAGCTGGGTATATCAAGACAATTGGTCTAACTATAGCTATATTTTATCTGTCTAAACAAACTAAAGCAAAATTGAAGGGACAGGGATGTAATCACAAATATCTTAAAATGAACTAAGTTAACAGAAGGGGGAAAAAACAAAGGAGACTCTGAGAAACAGTCCGGCCACTAAAAACGGCAGTGCCAGAGAGCAATACCAGAAGTTCTGAGAGGGGAAATAGACTAAGGGTCCATAGAGCAGTTATATTAACATTTCTAAATAGGTTCAGGGCACCTTGTGTAGCTTGTATCGGAGCATGGCCACTGCCACCAGAGTCAAGCAGTCAAATAAGGAAATCTGTCACGATTCAATAGCGACATCAGTATATTTAAGCAGTTCACATGTTTACCCCACACCAACTCTGCCTGTTTTATTTACCCATGGGTTATATGCATTCAAAGCTGCGTGCAGCAAGGGTAAGTATGGACCCGTTGTTTTGGCGTGATCCCCGCTGAGGGGAAGCTATCCGGGACCACGAAGGAGCTTATCCAATCACCTATATTCAGCAGCGCTTCTGACATATGGAGTCCTTCAGTTTCAAGGTGCTTGGCGAGGCAGGCACTATCTTTTCCTTCTAGTGCTATCTCTGGTAACGTTACTACATTCCTCCTTTGCACTGCCGCCACTCTGCTATCCATATTTTCAACACATCGGACGGCAGCGGAAGGCACCTCCATCAGGTTTGGAATAAATCATAACAGTAGGTGTTGAATAAGGTTCCGGGACGGAGGTGTCATCAGCTCTTTGCTTGTGACTCGTCCAGGCCACCATTGAGGTAAGTGGGTTTTGTTGCAGCTGTCCATCGCTCATTTTCTGCGGAGACATGTGTAGGACTCTGGGAGGAAGGTAATGTCTGCCGAGGCATTAAAGCTGTATCCCTCTCCGCCTCCATAGAGTCTCAGTCACCTCGCAGGGCTTCATACCGATCAGTAGTTGTGGGTGTATAAGTCCCATTTTGTAGGGTTTTTTCAAAAGCAGCTTGATAGGTATCTAGAAGATTGCTGAGCTCCAATAGCAAAAAAGTAGATGGATCCATGTTAAGAATGGATTAATACTGCGCACTCAGGGCACAGCTAGTTGTGGGGACAGGCTGAGGCTTCTATGATAGGGGAAGGCCTCAAAGTGCAAAGTCCGGTACTGAGGGCTTTAGAGCCTAGTCACTATTCAAAATCGCTATATCTTGAATTCGGACTTCTTCAGACCAGCCTCTCCACTGTTTTAAGTAAAAGTGTTGCTAAAACCTGTAATGGTAAATCAGGTACCAATGAAGATAGCTTGAGGAGCTGAAGCTCAGTGCGACCTGTAAGATGGCCGCCGCCCGGGTGTCCCCGACGTTCGGGTTTTTTTTATCAGGCTTTAGTTAGAATTAAACCTGTGTTTAAACCTATTGCTCCGCCGTGGAGTCTAAATTTAGTTCTTAGAGTTCTTCAGGGGGTTCCGTTTGAACCCATGGATTCCATAGATATTAAGCTTTTATCTTGGAAAGTTTTGTTCCTAGTTGCTATCTCTTCAGCTCGAAGAGTTTCTGAACTATCTGCATTACAATAAGACTCTCCTTATCTTGTGTTCCATGCTGATAAGGTGGTCTTGCGTACCAAGCCTGGGTTCCTACCTAAGGTTGTTACTAACAGGAATATCAATCAAGAAATTGTTGTTCCTTCTCTGTGTCCTAATCCTTCTTGTAAGAAGGAACGTCTGTTGCACAACTTGGACGTGGTTCGTGCTTTGAAATTTTATTTGCAGGAAACCAAAGATTTTCATCAAACATCTTTGTTTGTTGTCTATTCTGGAAAGCGTAGGGGTCAAAAGGCTTCTCTTTCCTTTTGGCTGAAAAGCATCATCCGTTTGGCTTATGAGACTGCTGGACAGCAGCCTCCTGAAAGGATTACAGCTCATTCTACTAGAGCAGTAGCTTCCACATGGCTTTTTAAAAATGATGCCTCTGTTGAACAGATTTGTAAGGCTGCGACTTGGTCGTCGCTTCATGCCTTTCAAAATTTTATAAATTTGATACTTTTGCTTCTTCGGAGGCTATTTTTGGGAGAAAGGTTTTGCAAGCAGTGGTGCCTTCCGTTTAGGTTCCTGTCTTGTCCCTCCCTTCATCCGTGTCCTAAAGCTTGGTATTGGTATCCCACAAGTTAGGATGAATCCGTGGACTCGGTACATCATGCAAAAGAAAACAAAATTTATGCCTACCTGATAAATTTCTTTCTTTTGCGATGTACCGAGTCCACGGCCCGTCCTGTCTATTCAAGACAGTATTTTTTTATGTAAACTTCAGTCACATCTGCACCTTATAGTTTCTCCTTTTCTTCCTTGGCCTTCGGTCAAATAACTGGGGGGTGGAGTTAAGGGGAGAGCTATATAGACAGCTCTGCTGTGGTGCTCTCTTTGCTACTTCCTGTCAGGAAGGACAATATCCCACAAGTTAGGATGAATCCGTGGACTCGGTACATCGCAAAAGAAAGAAATTTATCAGGTAAGCATAAATTTTGTTTTTAGCCGCGTCAATTTCACAGGGCCAAGGGCGTCGGTGCACAGCCCTTCACGCTTCAAGCTCTGGCTGTGACAAATGAGGGGCAATGTATTGGCCACTTGCCCAGCAAGGAGGTAGAAGTAGAAATTTGCTGGATACGGAGCAAGTATTGCGGAGCTCGTTCTTCCTGCTGCTGCCCGGATGCTCCGCCCACCAGAAGTCCTCATGTTTATGTCCTTTTTAAAAATATATTTTTTTTTATTGGGTTTTCCAGTGAAATTTGTACATACAAGAAAATTCAAGACAATACAAATCTGTCAAATTATTCAGGATACATATTGTGAAACCTTTGACAATTATTTTTTATTAAACTATACCAAACCTAATCAAATCTTAATCTGGTGTATCTATTCTCGTCAACATAATACAAGTATTCCTTGCCTCAACGGGGGGGGGGGGGGGGGTACGGGGTCCAACCACTATTTAATTATCAGGTTCATGGGTATGTCGTCTATTTTTATCTTCTATATACATAATCCAGGGTTTCCAGATTGATAAAAATTGATCTTTGGTATCCACGTTTATGTCCTTTTTATGTATGATGGAAACATTCCAGACTCTATAGAATTTAAAAAGTAAAACATTATTTATTGATATTTTAAAGCAAAAGCTGGCAAAATTAATACAAAATGCATATCGCAGTAGTTTTTCTTAATTTAACATTTTACATTGATATTAAGGGCTAGATTACAAGTGGATCGCTAATTAATTTTCAAAATGTGATCCAATTGCCCCCAAATTTAAGTGGTGTAGTTTTTATAAAAAAAAATCAAACTTCAAAGGGTGGCGGAGCCGGCAGCTGTCATGAGCGCAGCATAAATCCGGAGCTCCGTTAATGCAGGCCTGCAATCAGCACCTTATCGGACCTACATCGACCTAAAACCCGTTCATTATGGATATGAAAGGTCCAACACTCAGACTCTACCTGAAATACCTTTTAGGGCGCAAAGGTAACCATATAAAAATAGAAAATCATGGACAGCATTTTAAATGCGCCACACACAAAACCGGAAGTGGAGCCGATGCCATATTGGGACACCACTAACACCACATCTGCAATTGCAGATTCTCCAAGCGCAACTAGTTACCTGACAAGGACACTGAATCCTTACTCCAGTAAGAAGCGATCCTCAAAGGCACTCACACAGCGGTAAGGGTCAGGCAAGAAACATCACAAGCCGCCAGAACCTCATACGATAACATCTAAGGCCAGGTGGTTGCAGCACAGTGTCCCTACATAGAGCAGACTATATTGATAACAGAGTGGGCACAAAATTTAGTGGAGCACCACTATCAATGTTCTGCACACTCTCATGTTTTAGAAGAGCTTTTGCACTGCTATAACCAACTTTTAAACTCACTTATCTACTTACCTATACTTTTGCCTATTTACTCATTACCCTAACCAAGGTGGAAAAGTTATAATGTGCAAAAAACTATAGAAGATTACCTAGATAAAACACTGGGACGATTTAATAAACAGAGGCCCTCTTGCTGGCTAATCAACAAATCAATTGAAGCCCCAACTTGATCAAACACAAGCTCCTTCAACCTTTTCAAATAGCACGGGCAATGCCTAGAGGAGAGATTTACTAAATCTCAGTGCTGCATGTTTGGACTTTCATCAGATAAACCTCACTTCATTAAAACAACATACTCAGCTTCCCAACATGGCTGCTAGGTGTAATCTGAAAAGTGACAAGACCTCTAAACCCTCTTCAGGGAAACCACTTAATAAATCAACCCCTCTATCTCAATATTGTGATGAATATCAAACTTATGAGGCAGATGGTACTATACAACAGCACGCCTACATTTATTATTTCCAACCATAACAGCTGAGTGCTGGAGAAACTGTAATGAAACAGGCACTTTCCTACATATATGGTGGACATGCCCTATTGCCAAAATATACTGGACCTCCATACAAAAAGAGGCAGAGATAGTCCTAAATATAAACCTCCCCTTTAAATGTTTGGCTTTTTCTTTTTAATAACTTCCCTAAAATTAAATGCAAACATAGAATAGTCCTATTTACTATTAAGATCAACTCTGCAAAAAAAGAAATACCATTAAATTGGAAAAAAACAGAACTCTCATCAATAACAACATGGAAAGACACGGTTTCACATGAAATTCAATTAGAAAAATACCAATACACACAGGACTAAACGCTCTGAGGATTATCACTCAATTACACCTAGATTTAGAGTTCTGCGTTAGCCGTCAAAAGCAGCGTTAAGGGGTCCTAACGCTGCTTTTGGCCGCCCGCTGCTATTTCGAGTCAGGCAGGAAAGGGTCTAACGCTCACTTTCAAGCCGCGACTTTTTCATACCGCAGATCCCCTTACGCCAATTGCGTATCCTATCTTTTCAATGGGATCTTCCTAACGCTGGTATTTAGAGTCTTGGCTGAAGTGAGCGGTAGACCCTCTACCGACAAGACTCCTAACGCCAAAAAAGTCAGTAGTTAAGAGCTTTCTGGGCTAACGCCGGTTTATAAAGCTCTTAACTACTGTGCTATAAAGTACACTAACACTCATAAACTACCTATGTACCCCTAAACTGAGGTCCCCCCCACATCGCCGCCACTATAATAAATATTTTTAACCCCTAATCTGCCGACCGCACATCACTGCCACCTACATTATCCCTATGAACCCCTAATCTGCTGCCCCCAACATCGCCGACACCTACATAATATCTATTAACCCCTAATCTGCCCCCCCCCCCAACGTCGCCACCAACTAACTACAAGTATTAACCCTAAGCTGCCGACCGGACCTCGCCGCCACTATAATAAATGTATTAACTCCTAAAGCTAAGCCTAACCCTCGCATTCTATTGACTGATCGGAACAGCCAATCGGATTGAACTTGAATCTGATTGGCTGATTCAATCAGCCAATCAGATTTTTCCTACCTTAATTCCGATTGCTCATAGAATCCTATCAGCCAATCGGAAATCGAGGGACGCCATCTTGGATGACGTCACTTAAAGGAACCTTCATTCGTCGGGTAGTTCGTCGGGAAGAAGGATGTTCCGCGCCAGAGGTCTTGAAGATGGAGCCGCTCCTCGTCGGATGGATGAAGATAGAAGATGCCGCTTGGATGAAGATGTCTGCCGGTCCGGATGTCCTCTTCTGCCCGGATAGGATGAAGACTTCTGCCGGTCCTGGATGTCCTCTTCTGCCCCATCGGATGAAGACTTCGGCCCCGGCTGGGTGAAGACGACTCAAGGTAGGGAGATCTTCAGGGGGTAGTGTTAGGTTTATTTAAGGGGGGTTTGGGTTAGAGTAGGGGTATGTGAGTGATGGGTTTTAATGTTTGGGGGGGGTTGTATTTTTTTTTACAGGCAAAAGAGCTGATTACTTTGGGGCATCCCCCTGCAAAAAGCCCTTTTAAGGGCTGGTAAAAGAGCAGGTTACTTTTAATTTAGAATAGGGTAGGGACCTTTATTATTTTGGGGGGCTTTTTTTATTTTTTTAGGGGCTTAGAGTAGGTTGTAATTTTTTTTTTTTTTTGTAATTTAGTTTAGTTTATTTAATTGTATGTAATTGTAGGTAATTTATTTAATTAATTTATTGATAGGGTAGTGTTAGGGTTTAATTGTAGATAATTGTAGGTATTTTATTTAATTAATTTATTGATAGTGTAGTGTAGGTTTAATTGTAACTTAGGTTAGGATTTATTTTACAGGTAATTTTGTAATTATTTTAACTAGGTAGCTATTAAATAGTAAAATAACTATTTAAAAGCTATTGTACCTAGTTAAAATAAATACAAAGTTGCCTGTAAAATAAATATAAATCCTAAAATAGCTACAATATAATTATTTGTTATATTGTAGCTATATTAGGGTTTTATTTTACAGGTAAGTATTTAGTTTTAAATAGGAATACTTTAGTTAATAAGATTTAATTTATTTCGTTAGATTAAAATTATATTTAATTTAGGGGGGTTTTAGGGTTAGGTTAGACTTAGCTTTAGGGGTTATACATTTATTAGAGTAGTGCGAGGTCCAGGCGGCAGATTAGGGGTTAATACTTTAAGTTAGGTGGCGGCAATGTTGGGGGGGCAGATTAGGGGTTAATACTATTTATTATAGGGTTTGCGAGGCGGGAGTGCGGCGGTTTAGGGGTTAATAACTTTATTAGAGTAGCGGTCCGGTCGGCAGATTAGGGGTTAATAAGTGTAGGTAAGATAGCGGCGACGTTGAGGGGGGGGCAGATTTGGGGTTAATAAATATAATATAGGGGTCGGCGATGTTGGGGGCAGCAGATTAGGGGTTCTTAGGGATAATGTAGGTTGCGGTGGTGTCCGGAGCGGCAGATTAGGGGTTAATAGTATAATGCAGGTGGCAGCGATAGCGGGGCGGCAGATTAGGGGTTAATGAGTGTAGGTTAGGGGTGTTTAGACTCGGGGTACATGTTAGGGTGTTAGGTGCAGACTTAGAAAGTGTTTCCCCATAGGAAACAATGGGGCTGCGTTGGGAGCTTAACGCTGCTTTTTTTGCAGGTGTTAGGTTTTTTTTCATCCCAAACTGCCCCATTGTTTCCTATGGAGGAATCGTGCACAAGCACGTTTTGCCAGCTTACCGCTACCGTAAGCAACGCTGGTATTGAGGGTTGAAGTGGCAGTAAAATTAGGCTCAACGCACCCTTTTTGGAGCCTAACGCAGCCCTCAGACAACTCTAAATACCAGCGTTGTCTTAAGGGTGCGTTGGGAAAAAAAGCTGCGTTAGCTACGCGGGTCTTTACCGAGAAAACTCTAAATCTAGCGGTTAGTTTCTTGTAGGAAGAATATTTGAATAGGAAGTTATAAACCAAGGAAATGTATGATGTTTGTTGTCGTGCTATTTCAATTATGAGACATCAGAATTCATGTCATGTGCAGAAGAACCAAACTGTAAACTGCAACCTTTATATTGGTTTACAATGCTGTTTATTTTCTGTTTGATATCTTCATTGTAAATCTTTCCATTCATTACAAATAAAAAGTTTATAAAAAAAAAAAAAACAACAAACTGCACAAAGCAGTTTTCATGTGTTTAAAGTGTGGGGGTGTTAGAAAAAAAAAACTGCAGTGAAAAGTGACTTTACATTGCTGTCTATTTACAGTAGGGTTTGCACCGATACCATTTTTCTAAGACCGAGTACAGAGTACCGATACTTTTTTTCAAATACTCACCGATACCAATTACCGATACTTTTTTTTAATGTCATGACAGTTTACCAAGCACATATACAGACTAATGATTTAAGATCGCTTCTTTATAATTATGAACTGTATCTCAAAAGACATGTTTTAATAATAAAAACAGTTTTATGTGATTGTTGTCACAAAGTTCACAGAACATGTTTATAAATAAAAATATTACAATAACATATATTAATAACTACAATAAATAATAGCTGCAGCAGCTGGGGCTGGAAAGCTACAATTTAAAGGGGTGATTACTGGATGCAATTGGGTTGCAGGGTGCCTATATAACTCATCCATCTGACATTTGTACTTAATACAAAGTAATATAATTTAATTCTGAAAATAATATCGGGGAAGGAGTATCCCAGTAATCCCCTTTGTGAAAAATGGGCCATTTGCATTCTACTGACTCAACAGAAAATAGGGCTGGTGTTCATATTTTTCCAGGGCTGCTTTTTATTCCCAGTCCAGCCCTGGCTAAGGATGTTCCTCAGAGTACAGTATGTTTTGAGCACAATTGTTCAAGATGAGAACTAGCAGTATAAAAGGCAATCTAGTAATTAGAATAATTTTTCAAAAGTTAGTGGCAAGTTCTTTTTAAGGAACAGAAGCATCTCTGCATGTTCAGCTATAAGTCTGTTTCTGCTATCAGTAAGGACGTTTGCTGAACAGTCTTTCACTTTCACACTACTGCATGGGTCATAAAAGATATTTTTGGGCCATTAAATCTCAGTTATTAACTGCCCAGTACGTTAGGGGTTTGTCTGAATGAGGTACAGTGATCTAACCCAGGTAGGCTTCCAGCTGTATAGTAGCAGCTTTTGGGGCGACTGCTCTCAAACATACAATAATAAAAATAACAGCAATTTGTATTAGCAGAACACAAGTGAACAATTTTTAGTTAAGTCTCCACTCCAGTTTTAAAATGAAATGGGAACATCCAGTTTGAAAAACACCACAAGATGGTGTATGTGTAGGAATTGGAGGTATTCGGTTAAGTATCGGTGCCTTTTGCATGAGTACAAGTACTCATGCAAATACTTGGTATCGGCACCGATACCGATACTAGTATCGGTGCAACCCTAATTTACAAGTATATATTTATGTGTTAATATGTATATATTCACATATTAACACATAAATATATACTGTATGTATATATTCATATAATATTATTTCAATTGCTGCCCACTGCTGTACAACTTACCCCCTTCGCTGTGCTAGGTGTTTTGGTCGTGTCTCACAGAATGAGAACGAGGGTTTCATTGGAGCCTATGGAAGTGATAGACTTGGCAAAACAGAGGAGGATTTGGGTGTACTTATAGATAACAGCTCAGCGGCGTTCTGTGGGGGGTACTGAGGGTGATATGCAACCTCCAAACACACGTATAGCACCCCATTTAGCTGCAAGGGGCTCCATATATTATGTATATTGTGTCTCCCCCACCTTTGCTAGCTCCCCAAAGGTTAAGTTCTAGAACCACCACTGAAACAAGCTAAGAATGAGTGCAAAATGCAAGGCAGTGGCTTCTAAGGCTAATATAATACAGAAGCATAGATGCAAGGGAAGAAATCATAATTCTGTTGCAGTATAAATCCCTGGTAGGACCTGCAGGTCTGTGGACCAGTTTTAAAATAGGAACATTGCAGAATAAGAAAAAGTTCAGAGAAGGGCCACAAAACTAATATGAGGACTGGAGATTTAGAGGTTAGTGAAATTGGGTCTGTTTTCTCTAGATAAGGCACTTGAGAGCTGATATTATTACTTATATAAATATATTCAAGGCCATATACAGAGAGGCAGAAGCTCTGCTTATTCCAGGCCAATTGTTTGTGAAAAGAGGTAACACTGGTAGTGTTTTTTCAAGTTCATTAAATGTCTTGTAAATTTTGTCAGAGAGGCTCACTTGTTAAATTTGAAAACCCCTGAGCTAGGGGGAAGGAGATGTAATCTCCAACAACATAAACATTTTAGCACTCTAAGAGAAATTAAATGACCAAGGTTGTAGTGAATGCCAATACTTTAGATACACTTATAAATGGCTTAGATACATCCCTGGCCAGAAACTGTGTTAAATGGGTTTGCTTTTGTTTTCTTTATTGTAAATCGAGTAGGATCTGTATAGGTTGAACTTCATGGACTTCGTCTTCTTGCAACCTCATCTACTATGTTACATAAATAAGTCACAATTCATGATCTCAACACATACAAAAATGTAGTGCACAAATGTATGGTCCTTTTTCAGTTGTCATATGTGTCTGGCTGTAGATGTACTCACTAGACAGGAAAGGGCAGGTATATGGTAATAATACAGCTATCCACTCCCTCCTGGTTTGTGTGTATGCTTTGAGCTAACTACACACCCAATGCCTCCTCCCTACCACTCATGAGGCAGTTATATCTCTACTGTGTTATGGGCTGGCTTAAAGGGACATTAAACACTAAACACATGCTAGATAGAATGATACATTCAAAGAAAAGATTAGTCATGACTAGCATGTAGATGTATTTTTTAAAGTGTCATTAGTTGTTTAAAAAGTGACAAAATAAGTGTAAAGTTTTAGTGTCTATAAAACACTGGGAGCTGCCATGTTGTAACTTGTGTACCTTCTCTGCTGTGGCCAATTAGAGACAGTTATAAATAGGTCACTAGAGTGTGCAGCCAAGGGTGGTGCTGGATTTAACAGTGTTCTGCACTTCCATTTCTAACAGGAACTGAAAAGCTCACAATTTCAGAATGGAATTACAGGCAAAGAGGACAAAATAAATAATAAAAGTGTATTGCAGATCTGTTTTATATATACAATTTATCATTTTATATTACCATCATCAAAGTGTTTAATGTCCCTTTAAGGCATGCAATTCATAACATAAATCTTGAAGGAAACAGAAAAGTTAAAAAAAAATTCAAATTTGTAGAAAACGTTATTAGCTTGTAAGATATACGCTATTACATAACTTTCTGATTCAGCTGAACTGTCCACACGTCCCTTGAGAGAATGTGAATTATAAATAACAATACTCCTTTTAAAAATTTGAAGCTTCAAAAAATTCGTTTGACCACCATGACTCATCAACATTCTTAAAGGGACATTTTAGCCACATCAGGGCGTATTTAGGTTTTTGTGCTGCCCTAGGCACTCAAAATTCTGCTGCCCCTCCCCCCACCCCACCTCCAGGTTTAAGGTCTTTTTTAGACATAATATTGTTTGGGGCAGGGTGTCAACAATTAAAAAAAAATAATGTCTTTTTAAGTAGATGTTCACCAGGGCTTGCATTCACTCTGGTCACACACACACACATATATATATATATATATATATATATATATATATATATATATATATATATATATATATATATATATATATATATATATATATATATAAAATACATTATTTTGCAAGTCAGATGATTAAAGTGTTTATATCATAAAAAACACATCCTTCACTGTATGATAGTTTGTCAGTAGGTAGTTGTTTAACCTTAAACATCTTCTTTGGTGATTGACAGTTATTAAGCAAAATATCTGCTTGGATAAATATGTAATGAATATACAAACTGGCCTTTAAAAGTACTTAAAAAATACAACAGTAGTTATGATAGGTTTAGGAATTGTATCCTAGGGGATAAAGTCACAT
Source organism: Bombina bombina (assembly GCF_027579735.1). Lineage (NCBI taxonomy): Eukaryota > Metazoa > Chordata > Amphibia > Anura > Bombinatoridae > Bombina > Bombina bombina. Next base: position 868,898,695 of record NC_069499.1, on the reverse strand, counting down.
GATACAATCATAATAAAGTATATACTTGTATTGTTTCTGAATGTAATTAAATGCCATACAACATATTTTCAGTTGTGTTTTTAAGTCACATAGTTGTATAGATTCAGCAATAAATACTTATTCTTTGCATGTATGACAGATAGACAAACAGTAAATGTACAAGTATTTAGTGACTATCCGTTTAAGTATTTTAATGCCTAATAAAGATGTATTGAAGGGAGAAAGACATATGCTGTTTCACAGTGGTCACGTTGTAGTGCACACGGCACTGTGTAGTCTGTGTGAGTCGCAATCACGCGGTGGAGCCAGGAAGAATACCGCATTCCCTCTCAGTCCAGGCCAGGCTGCGCAAGTGAGCTCCGCCTCCACTGTCACCCACGTCATGCGCACCCACATACAATCCCATAGGATAGCAATAGCCGGGCTAGCCATTTAAGTCATTAGTAATTGGTTGATTTAGGCCACCCGGCCCCTGAGTTCAGTAGAATGGCCCTAGGGACTCAAAATTCTGCTGCCCTGAAAAATCTGCTGCCCTAGGCACCGGCCTTGTTGGCCTATGCCTTAATACGCCCCTGGGCCACATAGATGAATTGCATCTTTGGATTGAAACATATTTGCAACATACATGTATTGGCAAAAAAGCTTCTAGTAAAAGTTCTCACTGTTTTAGTGTTAGCATTTTTCTCTGCACGTGCATGTGAGGCATAGCTAGATATTCTCAGTGCACCAGCATTTTAAATACGGACACTTCTCAGAGCGCCAGTGGGGCTTGTATCATGTCAGCAATTATCAAATTGAGTCATTACCAGATGATACAAGCACTTTAGGCAGCTGAGCGAGTGCTCTGTTTAAAATGCTGGTGCACGGTGCATACTTGAATACACTCTTGAAGCAGGTATAGCTTTTACTAGAAGCATTTTTGTTTATACATGTGTATTACAAAAATGCTTCTATTCAATACTGAAATACATACATGTCGATTCCAAGTTTGTCTGGAATGTCCCTTTACAGCAATAATACAAAGTGCTTAAATTATTTGTTGTTGGTCCCTCTAATTTCATTATTTCATAGATGATGTAGCTGCATAAAGTGTGTATTTAAAACCAATAAAAAAAAAATATTCTGCTTTCAAAGCTCTACTAAATGTATATATGGGTTAAAGGGACAGTAACAACCTTGAGATTTTAATATTAAAGAGTTTGTTATGCATAGTTAAACAACTTTACTAATACTTTCATTGTTTATTTTCCCCTTTTCATGTAATGTATCTGAAAATTGTACACATTTGCACATTGCCCATTGTAGCTGCCTCAAGGCTAACTCTGCTACATATATTCCTAATTGGCTTATACAACGGCTGCATTGCTCTATATTATTCCTGATGGCCTTTTTCTTAAATATTTTAACTACGAGTTAAAATAAAAAATGCTGTTTAAATGGACATAAAACCTAAAATGTTTCTTTCATGATTTAGCTGGAACATACAATTTTATTCAACTTTCTAATTTACTTCTATTATCAAATGTCATTAATTTTCTTGTTATTCTTTGTTGAAAAGCAGGAAGGTAAATTTAGGAGTATGCACGTATCTACAGCTCTATATAGCAGCAGTTTTGCAACAATGTAATACATTAGCAATAGCACTAGATGGCAGTCACTGCCTGTCATGTAGTGCTCCAGACATCCACACTACCTATCCAGATATCTCTTCAACAAAGAATAACATGAGAATATACGATATATATAAGTAAATTTGAAACTTTAAAATTGTATTCTCTATCTGAATGATGAGGGAAGAAAAAATATGTGTTCCGTGTCCCTTTAATAAAGCAGCAAGCACAAGAGCAAAACCAATACCAATGTGATGAATAGATACACTATGGATTTTGAGCCCAGTAATTTGTCCCTTTAATAATCGTGGAAAAATGTTTTAAAAGTTTCTGCCCAAGTACAAGGTAACTGCGAAAGTTTTATTGAACTTGACAACAGATTTATTATCATTTTAATCTAAACTCAAACAAATCCCCTTTGTGCAGTATGGTTTTTGTTTTTACAGACAGGAATCTATGGCATGAAAACATGGCAGGAAAGGCTAGTTTTTCAACATTGTTGCAAGACTTTCTTTTGAGCTTTCCTACTTTTGCCTTAAAGGGATACTAAACCCAATTTTTTTCTTTCATGATAGAGCATGCATTTTTAAGCAACTTTCTAATTTACTCCTTTTATCAATTTTTCTTAATTCTCTTTCCATACTGATTTGAAAAAGCAGGAATCTAAGCTAAGGTGCCAGCCCATTTTTGGTTCAGCAGCCTGCATAGCGCTTGCTGATTGGTGGGTACATTTAGCAATCAATTACCAAGCGCAACCCAGGTGCTGAACCAAAAATGGGCCGGCTCCTTAGCTTAGACTCCTGCTTTTTCAAATAACGATGGCAAGAGAACGAAGAAAAAACAGAATTTATGTAAGAACTTACCTGATAAATTAATTTATTTTATGGTGGCAAGAGTCCATGAGCTAGTGACATATGGGATATACATTCCTACCAGAAGGGGGAAATGTTTCCCAAACCTCATGCCTATAAATACACCTCCACCTCACTCATATCTCAGTTTAACGTATAGCCAAGTTAGTGAGGTGTAAAAGGAGTAAAAGCATAAAAAAGAGGAACAGGATAAAGTGCTTTATATAAAAAAAAATCATAACCCCCCAAAAATTGGGTGGGTCTCATGGAATCTTGCCACCATAAAAGAAATGAATTTCTCAGGTAAGTTCTTACATAAATTATGTTTTCTTTCATATAGGTGGCAAGAGTCCATGAGCTAGTGACATATGGGATATAATACCCAAGATATGGAAGTCCACAACTCACTAGAGAGGGAGGGATAAAATAAAAACAGCTATTTCCGCTGAAAAATTAAATCCAAAATATAATTAAGTTTTCTTTTAAAAATTAAAAAAAACTCAAATCATAGGCACTAGAATCAAACTGAGACAGCTGCCTGAAGAACCTTTCTACCAAATGCTGCTTCCAAAAGAAGCAAACACATCAAAATGGTAAAATTTAGTAAATATATGCAAAGACCAAGTTGCTGCGTTGCAAATTTGATTAACTGAAGCTTCATTCTTGAAAGCCCAAGATGTGGTGACTGATCTAGTCGAATGAGTTGTAATTCGCTGAGGTGGACCGTGGAGACAGCCCCTCCTCCAAATAAGCTTTGTGAATCAAAAGCTTCAACCAAGATGCCAAGGAAATGGCAGAGGCTTTCTGACCTTTTCTGGAACCAGAAAAGACAACAAATAGACTAGAAGTCTTTCTGAAATCTTTAGTAGCCTCAACATAATATCTGAAAGCTCTTACCACATCCAAAGAATGTAAAGACCTTTCAAGAGTATTCTTAGGATTAGGACACAAGGAAGGAACAATAATTTCCTTATTGATGTTGTTAGAATTCACAACTTAAGGTAAAAATTTAAACGAAGTCCGCAAAACAGCATTATCTGGATGAAAAATCAGATAAGGAGACTCACAAGAGAGAGCAGACAATTCAGAAACTCTTCTAGCAGAAGAGATAACCAAAAGAAATAACACTTTCCAAGAAAGTAGTTTAATATCCAAAGAATGCATAGGCTCAAAAGGAGGAGCCTGCAAAATCCTTAAAACCAAATTGAGACTCCAAGGAGGAGAAACTGATTTGATAACAGGATTGATACGAATCAAAGCCTGAACAAAACAGTGAATATCAGGAAGCTTAGCAATCTTTCTATGAAAATAAGACAGAAAGAGCAGAAATTGTCCTTTCAAAGTATTTGCAGACAAACCTTTATCCAAATCATCCTGAAGAAACTGTAGAATCCTAGGAATACTAAAAGAATGCCAAGAATAATCATGAGTGGACCACCATGATAAATCTTCCTTGAAACAGACTTACGAGCCTATATCAGTGTAAAGTAAAGGACTAGTAAACACAGTAGATTTGCATAATCAACAAATGCAAGATAACAAGACAATACAATAGCATTTACTCTGATTTTCCAATGAGTAGTAGATTATTTTCTAACACATTTCAAAGTTATGTATATTTCCACTCCCCCTGTACCATGTGATAGCAATCAGCCAATCACAAATGCATATACGTATAGTCTGTGAGTTCTTGCACATGCTCAGTAGGAACTGGTGATTCAAAAAGTGTAAATATAAAAGAATGTGCACATTTTATTTAATGGAAGTAAATTGGAAAGTTGTTTAAAATTACATGCTGTATCTGAATCATGAAAATTCAATAAAACCTGAGTGTCCCTTTAATTACTGAGTCAGAGAAACCTCTATGACTAAGAACTAAATGTTCAATTTCCATGCCTTCAAATTTAGAAATTTTAGATCCTCATGGAAAACTTGGCCTTGAGACAGAAGGTCTGGTCTTATAGGAAGTGACCAAGGCTGGCAACTGGACATTCGGACAAGGTCCACATACCAAAACATGTGTGGCCATGCTGGTGCTATCAGAAACACATAAGATTGTTCCATTATGATCTTGGAGATCACCCTTGGAAGAAGAACCAGAGGCGGAAAAATTTAAGCAGGTTGGTAAAACCAGAGAATTGCTAGAGCATCCATCATTTCTGCCTGAGGATCCCTGGACCTGGAAAGGTATCTGGGAAGTTTCTTGTTCAGACGAGAGGCCATCAGATTTATTTTTAGAAGACCCCACATCTGTACAAGTTGAAAAAACACATCTGTATGGAGAGACCACTCCCCCGGATGTAGAGAATGACAGCTCAGATAATCCACTTCCCAATTGTCTACACCTGGAATATGAATCGCAGAGATTTGACAAGAGTGGTATTCTGCCCAAGAAAGTATCAGAGATGCAAGTTCCCCCTTGATGATTGGCATATGCCACTGTTGGGATATTGTCTGTTTGAAAACAAATGTAAAGTTCTTTCCTCAATAGAGGCCAAGCCTGAAGAGCTCTAAAAAAAGCACTGAGCTCTAAAATATTGATTGGTAACCTCGCCTCTTGAGGATTCCAAACCCCTTGTGCTGTCAGAGACCCCCAGACAGCTCCCCAACCTGTAAGACTTCTGTTGTGATTACAGTCCAGGAAGAACGAATAAAGGAGGACCCTTGAAAAATAAAGTGATGGATTAACCACCAAGTCAGAGAGAGTTGAGTGTTGGGATTTAAGTATATCAACTGTGATATCTGAGTATAATCCCTGCACCACTGGTGCAACATGCAAAGCTGTAGAGGTGTCATATGAAAATGAGCAAAGGGGATTACGTCCGATGCTGCAATCATGAGACCCACAACTTCCATGCACCTAGCTACTGAAGGATATGATAAAGACTGAAGGTTTAGACAAGCTAAGACCAATTTCATGTGTCTCTTGTCATTAGAGAAAGAGTCATGGACACTGAATCTATCTGGAAACCTAAGAAGGTGACCTTGTCTGAGGAATCAAGAAACTCTTTGGTAAATTGATCCTCCAACCATGTCTTTGAAGAAACAACATTAGTTGTTTCATGTGAGATTCTGCTAAATGAAAAGATTGAGCTAGTACCAAGATATCGTCCAAATAAGGAAACACCGCAATACCCTGCTCTCTGATTACAGATAGAAGGGCACCGAGAACCTTCAAGAAAATTCTTGATGCTGTTGCTAGGCCAAATGGAAGAGTGACAAATTGGTAATGCTTGTCTAGAAAAGAGAATCTTAGAAGACAATAGTGGTCTGGATAAATCGGAATGTGAAGATAAGCGTCCTGTAAGTCTATTGTGGACATTAAATTACCTTGCTAAACAAAAGGCAGAATAGTCCTTATAGTCACCATCTTGAAAGTTGGGACTCATACAAAACTATTTAAAGTTTTCAGATCCAGAATTGGTCTGAAAGAATCTTCCTTCTTTGGACAATGAATAGATTTGAATAGAAACCCAATCCCTGTTCCTGCTGAGGAACTGGTACAATCACCCCTGGAAGCTCTAGGTCTTAAAAACACTTCAGAAAAGCCTGAGTCTTCACAGGGTTTGTTGGAACATGAGTAAGAAAGAATCTTCCCATGGGAGGTCATATTATGAAACCTATTCGATACCCTTAAGAAACAATATTCTGAATCCACTGAATCTATCTGGAAACCTAAGAAGGTGACCTTGTCTGAGGAATCAAGAAACTCTTTGGTAAATTGATCCTCCAACCATGTCTTTGAAGAAACAACATTAGTTGTTTTGTGTGAGATTCTGCTAAATGAAAAGATTGAGCTAGTACCAAGATATCGTCCAAATAAGGAAACACTGCAATACTCTGCTCTCTGATTACAGATATAACGGCACCGAGAACCTTCAAGAAAATTCTTGGTGCTGTTGCTAGGCCAAATGGAAGAGCGACAAATTGGTAATGCATGTCTAGAAAAGAGAGTCTCAGAAAATGATAGTGGTCTGGATAAATCAGAATGTGAAGATAAGCGTCCTGAAAGTCTATTGTGGACATGAAATTACCTTGCTGAACAAAAGGCAGAATAGTTCTTATAGTCTCCATATTGAAAGTTGGGACTCTTACAAAACGATTTTAAGATTTCAGATCCAGGATTGGTCTGAAAGAATCTTCCTTCTTTGGGACAATGAATAGATTTGAATAGAAACCCAATCCCTGTTCCTGCTGAGGAACTGTACAATCACCCCTGAAAGCTCTATGTCTGAAACACACTTCAGAAAAGCCTGAGCCTTCAAAGGGTTTGTTGGAACATGAGTAAGAAAGAATCTTCCCATGGGTCTTATTCTGACACCTATTTGATACCCTTGAGAAACAATATTCTGAATCCACTGATTTTGGACAGAATCTGTCCAAATGTCTTGAAATAACTTTAGTCTGCCCCCACCAGTAGAACTGGTTTGAGGGTCGCACCTTCATGCAGTCTTAGGGGCTGGATTTGGTTTCTTATAAGGCTTGGATTTATTCCAATTCAGAGATGGTCTCCAATTGGAGCCAAAGGCCTTAGGGGAAGGAGTAGTTTTCTGTTCTCTAACCTGATGAAATGAAAGAAAACGATTTGGAGCTTTAAATTTACCCTTAGATTCTTGTCTTGGAGCAGAAAAACTCCCGTCCCCCCAGTGATAGTGCAAATAAAAGAATCCAATTGAGAACCAAATAGATTATTTACCTTGAAAAGAAAGAGATAGCAATCTTGTTTAGATACCATGTCAGCATTCCAAGATTTAAGCCATAAAGCTTTTCTAGTAAGAATATTTGATGTTAAGTTTCACAACATCAAAAGATAGCATCGCAAATAAAATGATTTGCATGTTAAAGTAAGAGAATAATGTTAGATAATTATGGGTCTAAAGACAACTGCTGAGCTAAACTTGTCCAAACAAAATATAGAGGCAACAGGAACATCAGCGATAGATATAACTGGTCTAAGAAAATATAGCCAATATGCAAATACTGTATGCCCTTCTAAGATAAGATTCAAGTTTTCTATCTAAAGGATTTAAAAAGAAGTTATGTCTTCTATAGGAATGGTAGTACCTATGGCAAGAGAGAAAATAGCCCCATCAACTTTAGGGACTGTTTCCCAAAGTTACAAATTTAGCAATAGGTAAAGGATACAAGTTTTAAACCTAGAAGTAGGGTTGAAAGAAGTACCAGGATTAGATCATTCTTTATCAATGAGATTAGAGATAGCATCTGGAATAGGAAATACTTTAGGAGTAATAACAGTAGTCTTAAATACAGAATTTAAACGTTTACTAGGTCTATCATCAGTAATTTTAGGCTCCTCATTACCTAAAGTAAATAATACTTCCTTAAAAAGTTCACAAATATATTCAATTTTAAACAAAAAAGAAGATTTGTCAATCTCTGTCTCTGATGTAAGATCTTCCGAATCAGAGGAACCCCCATCAGTAAAAGATACGTCAGTATGCTGTCTGTCAGTACAAAATTCACTAGATTTAAGAACATAATGCAAAACCCTTTAACATTTATTTGAAGGCGGAATAGCAGACATAGCCTCTATGGCTGTAGCAATAAAAACTTTCATTGCTGCAGAAATGCCCTCTGCATTTAAACTGGAAATTATTAACAGTGATAGCATTTATACTCGTAGAAAATATTAAAACAATAGCCACATAATTGAGCTGAAGAAATCAGATCAGCCTTTAACAATAAACAAACTTATCTTTTTTGAAAATAAAAAGAGCCAATGGCCTCTATTTATCAAGGTCTGTCGAACCTGATCCGACAGTGCGGATCAGGTCCGACAGACCTCGCTGAATACGGCGAGCAATACGCTCGCCGTATTCAGCATTTGCACCAGCAGCTCACAAGAGCTGCTGGTGCAACGCCGGCCCCTGCAGACTCGCGGCCAATCAGCCGCCAGCAGGGGGGTGTCAATCAACCCGATCGTACTCGTTCGGGTTGATTTCCGGCGATGTCTGTCCGCCTGCTCAGAGCAGACCTTTGTGAAAAGAAAAAAACTAATGCAAGGTAAATCACACACGGCTAGATTTAGAGTTGGGTGGTAGCCGTCAAAACCAGCGTTAGAGGCTCCTAACGCTGGTTTTGGGCTACCACCGGTATTTAGAGTCAGTCAGGAAAGGGTCTAACGCTCACTTTCCAGCCGCGACTTTTCCATACCGCAGATCCCCTTACGTCAATTGCGTATCCTATATTTTCAATGGGATCTTTCTAACGCCGGTATTTAGAGTCGTGGCTGAAGTGAGCGTTAGAAATCTAACGACAAAACTCCAGCCGCAGAAAAAAGTCAGTAGTTAAGAGCTTTCTGGGCTAACGCCGGTTTGCAATACGCTCGCCGTATTCAGCATTGCACCAGCAGCTCACAAGAGCTGCTGGTGCAACGCCGGCCCCTGCAGACTCGCGGCCAATCAGCCGCCAGCAGGGGGGTGTCAATCAACCCGATCGTACTCGTTCGGGTTGATTTCCGGCGATGTCTGTCCGCCTGCTCAGAGCAGGCGGACAGGTTATGGGAGCAGCGGTCTTTGTGACCACTGCTTCATAACTGCTGTTTCTGGTGAGCCTGCAGGCTCGCCAGAAACACGGGGCATCAAGCTCCATTCGGAGCTTGATAAATAGCCCCAATGCCACTACTTTATTATTTGAAGGACTTCTGTTAATTAATTTGATACCCCAGTCTAATAACAATGGGTTCATGAAATGGTGCTGTGTATATTAGCAACTTTTGAAAGAGAAACAGAGGAATAGATTCCTCTAAAAGCATACACTGTTAGCACTCCAGAGTCCACCTAAAATAACTTAAATACGAAAGGCAGTTAGAGAAAGATTATTTATTGTATCCCTCTTGAGAGTCAGGTACCTTAACTTGTCCGCGAGCTATAAGGCTGCGGATAGCAATCCGCCCGATCGTATTCAATCGGGTTGATTGACACCCCCTGCTAGTGGCCGATTGGCCACAAATCTGCAGGGGGCGGCATTGCACAAGCAGTTAACCAGAACTGCTTGTGCAATGTTAAATGCTGACAGTGTATGCTGTCTGCATTTAGCGATGCAAGGCGGACATGATTCGCTATAGCGAATCATGTCTGCCCGGGGTATGATAAATCTACCCCTTAGTACAGAAAAGAAAAAGAGCTAAATTAAGGGACTTTTATATATGTCAGAATTGAGAATTTTACAGTCTACGTTTCACTAAAATGCTATTTTAGACTTTCTTGCTTTATGATTTCCTAAATGTTTTGCTTTCCTTGTTTTCTTTCTTTTTATTTATATACTGAATAAATATATTTGAAAGGGGGCATTCCTGGGTCACTAGGTTGTACTTGTCCCCTGAGACAAAAGTTGCCAATCCATTGAAAGAAAAAAGACCTTTGTGAAAAGAAAAAACTAATGCAAGGTAAATCACACACGGCTAGATTTAGAGTTGGGTGGTAGCCGTCAAAACCAGCGTTAGAGGCTCCTAACGCTGGTTTTGGGCTACCACCGGTATTTAGAGTCAGTCAGGAAAGGGTCTAACGCTCACTTTCCAGCCGCAACTTTTCCATACCACAGATCCCCTTACGTCAATTGCGTATCCTATATTTTCAATGGGATCTTTCTAACGCCGGTATTTAGAGTCGTGGCTGAAGTGAGCTCCAGCCGCAGAAAAAAGTCAGTAGTTAAGAGCTTTCTGGGCTAACGCCGGTTTATAAAGCTCTTAACTACTGTGCTCTAAAGTACACTAGCACCCATAAACTACCTATGTACCCCTAAACCGAGGTCCCCCCACATCGCCGCCACTATATTTAAAAATTTTTAACCCCTAATCTTCTGCTCCGTACACTGCCGCCAACTACGTTATCCCTATGTACCCCTAATCTGCTGCCCCTAACACCGCCGACCCCTATATTATATTTATTAACCCCTAATCTGCCGCCCCCGCTATCGCTGACCCCTGCATATTATTATTAACCCCTAATCTGCCGCTCCATACACCACCGCCACCTACATTATAGCTATGTACCCCTAATCTGCTGCCCCTAACACCGCCGACCCCTATATTATATTTATTAACCCCTAATCTGCCCCCCTCAATGTCGCCTCCACCTGCCTACACTTATTAACCCCTGAAGATAAGGTAGGAAGATCTTCAGAGGCTTAGTGTTAGGTTTATTTAAGGGGGGTTTGGGTTAGATTAGGGGTATGTGGGTGGTGGGTTGTAATGTTGGGGGGGGGGGTTATTGTATGTTTTTTTTTACAGGCAAAAGAGCTGAATTCTTTGGGGCATGCCCCACAAAAGGTCCTTTTAAGGGCTGGTAAGGTAAAAGAGCTTTGAACTTTTTTAATTTAGAATAGGGTAGGGCATTTTTTTATTTTGGGGGGCTTTGTTATTTTATTAGGGGGCTTAGAGTAGGTGTAATTAGTTTAAAATTGTTGTAATATTTTTCTGTTTGTAAATATTTTTTTTATATTTTGTAACTTAGTTCTTTTTTATTTTTTGTACTTTAGTTAGTTTATTTAATTGTAGTTATTTGTAGGTATTGTATTTAATTAATGTATTGATAGTGTAGTTTTAGGTTTAATTGTAGGTAATTGGAGGTATTTAATTTAATTTATTTATTGATAGTGTAGTGTTAGGTTTAATTGTAACTTAGGTTAGGATTTATTTTACAGGTAATTTTGTAATTATTTTAACTATTTTAGCTATTAAATAGTTATTAACTATTTAATAGCTATTGTACCTGGTTAAAATAAATACAAAGTTACCTGTAAAATAAATATAAATCCTAAAATAGCTATAATATAATTATAATTTATATTGTAGCTATATTAGGGTTTATTTTACAGGTAAGTATTTAGCTTTAAATAGGAATAATTTATTTAATAAGAGTTCATTTATTTCGTTAGATTTAAATTATATTTAATTTAGAGGGGTGTTAGTGTTAGGGTTAGACTTAGCTTTAGGGGTTAATCCATTTATTACAGTAGTGGCGAGATTCGGTCGGCAGATTAGGGGTTAATAATTGAAGTTAGGTGTCTGCGATGTTAGGGAGGGCAGATTAGGGGTTAATACTATTTATTATAGGGTTATTGAGGCGGGAGTGAGGCGGATTAGGGGTTAATAACTTTATTATAGTAGCGGTGCGGTCCGCTCGGCAGAATAGGGGTTAATAAGTGTAGGCAGGTGGAGGCGACGTTGAGGGGGGCAGATTAGGGGTTAATAAATATAATATAGGGGTCGGCGGTGTTTGGGGCAGCAGATTAGGGGTACATAGCTATAATGTAGGTGGCGGTGGTGTACGGAGTGGCAAATTAGGGGTTAATAATAATATGCAGGGGTCAGCGATAGCGGGGGCGGCAGAATAGGGGTTAATAAGTGTAAGGTTAGGGGTGTTTAGACTCGGGGTACACTTTAGAGTGTTAGGTGCAGACGTAGGAAGTGTTTCCCCATAGAAAACAATGGGGCTGCGTTTGGAGCTGAACGCTGCTTTTTTGCAGGTGTTAGTTTTTTTTCCAGCTCAAATGGCCCCATTGTTTTCTATGGGGATATCGTGCACGAGCAAGTTTTTGAAGCTGGCCGCGTCCGTAAACACCGCTGGTATCTAGAGTTGCAGTGGCGTTAAATTATGCTCTACGCTCCCTTTTTGGTGCCTAACGCACTGAAAACCCAGCCATTCTGTGAACTCTAAATACCAGCGGTATTTAAAAGGTGCGTGGGAAAAAAAGCACGCGTAGCTAACGCACCCCTTTGGCCGCAGAACTCTAAATCTAGGCGACAGAAAGCAGCACCATATAATCTGTATTTGCTTTAATGCACATATTGTTATCAGTGCCGGGTACTCTGTCACATTTGCTTTCACCGTGTAAGATACTGCATTCTAGAGAGCTTTATTACTTTCTATGGAAGTCAGCTGGCAATTTGCAGAGACATCCATATTCAGCCTCCTTTTTTATAGGGATATTAAACACTTTAAAACACTAATATAAAATGATAAATCATATATATATATATATATATATATATATATATATATATATATATATATATATATATATATATATATATATATATATACCTCTATAATATATTTCATTATTTATTTTGTCTCCTTTTCCTGTAATTCCATTTTGTGAGCTTTTTGGCTCCTGTTAGAAACGGAAGTGCAGAACCATGTTATATTTCACACAGCCATTGGCTGCACACTCCAGCAACCTATTTATAACTGTCCCTAATTGGCCACAGCAGAAGGTAACTTAAGTTACAACATGGCTGCTCCCATTGATTTATAGACAGTAAATATTTACACTTATTTTGTCAATATATATATATATATATTAAAGTAAAATGTCTCTGTAACTTCACATGGTATCTGAAGAAGTTAGTCCTTAAAAGTCAGAGCTGGAAATACAGGGTTATATTGTTATGGAAACACAGCTATAATTCTGTACAAATACTAATTCTGCAAACACACAGTATTAACTGGTTTACAAACCCAAAGATAATGGTTATGTTGAAGAAGCCTATTTGTTTGCAATTACCATACAAGTTGCTGACTCATTATGTCACAGCAAAGAGGTGGAGGAATTTGATTTGAAATATTAGGGCTGTGAGTGCAGCTCTCACATCACTGGCGTCTGCACCTCTCACTGTAGCTTAATATGGCTCCTGCACGAATCTTAATCACAGGATGCAATAGGGGACTCGGGCTGGAATTTGTCCGACAGCTGCTGGAGCTTCCCAACCCTCCAAAGCAAATTTTTGCCACTTGTCGTGATCCAACTTCTCCTCAGAACAAGGTACAGAGCAGATATTTGTGGCTTTACATATTTATAATTAGATGATGCTGATATAAATGCTATAATGTGTTAGATCATTTTAATTTTGCAGTATTGCCTGCCTGTAACTATGCGCTTAACCTCTGCAAAGGTTAGAGCAGCAACATGCTCTTGGGAGCTAACGGAATACATGTGAGTCAATGGCAAGATGCATGTGTGTAGCTATCAATCACAAGCTTGCTCCTGGTAGTAGATTGGTGCTCCTGAGCCAACCTAGGTATGCTTTTCAACAAATGCTACCAAGAGAACAAAGTTAATGTGATACATAGGGGACAATTTACTAAATGGCAGGCGGACATGATTCACTGTAGCGACTCATGTCCGCCCTACATAGCTGAATGTCGACAGCATACGCTGTTGGCATTTAACATTGCACAAGTAGTTCTGGTGAACTGCTTGTGCAATGCTGCCCCCTGCAGATTCGCGGGCAATCGGTCTTAAGAGCGCTGCTTCTTAACTGCTGTTTCCGGCGAGGCTGAAGGCGAAGAACAGGGGCATCAGGGGCCATTCGGCCCTTGATAAATCGGCCCCTAAGAGTAACTTTAAATGTCTCTTAAAATTGCACTCACTGTCTGAATTAATTTTGACTTTCATGCTCCTTTAAAATAAATTAAAAAATCAGTCACTCTTTTCAGGTGCTACGATTTGTGGCATATTAATATTATTTTACACAAAAACATTTTTAAATTAAATTAATTATATTTAAAGAAAGCAACTATCTCCTTATAAAATGTATGTTTATTAAAGTTTTTTTCTGTTTCTCGGTAGCTGAAAACAGCACCCAAAATGGCCCATTTTAAAGATGCAACTATTCAAAAATCCAAACTGTTTTTTTTTTGGTCCCAAGCAGTTTGGATAACGGGTTTTCTACCTGTACAATATGTGTTATTGGATTAACTGTTTTAATTTATCTGACAAGTTAATTTGCTTATATTGCGTCAGACATTTTATTACTAAGCAAAGGATTTTGGTTGTGAGGGTATGTGATGTGACTGCTCTAAGTTACTGTCTGAAGACCACTGCTCTGATATTATTAAAAGTATTAAAATGGCATCAAAAGTATAAACTGCATTTTTGTTTCTATTTACAGAAACTAAATGATTTGGCCGCCTCACATCCCAGTGTTGTGGTGATTAAACTAGGTAAGTGCTTTAATGATTCTTAAGAAAATCTTTAAAGGGACACTGAACCCAATTTTTTTCTTTCGGGATTCAGAAAGAGCATGCAATTTTAAGCAACTTTCTAATTTTCTTCTATTATCAATATTTCGTCATTCTCTTGCTATCTTTATTTGAAAAAGAAGGCATCTAAAGCTTTTTTTTGGTTCAGACTCTGGACAACACTTTTTTTATTGGTGGATGAATTTATCCACCAATCAGCAAGGACAACCCAGGTTGTTCACCAAAAATGGGCCGGCATCTAAACTTGCATTTTTGCATTTCAAATAAAGATACCAAGAGAATGAAGAACATTTGATAATAGGAGTAAATTAGAAAGTTACTTAAAATTTCATGCTCTATCTGAATCACGGAAGGAAATTTTTTTTAGGTTCAGTGTCCCTTTAAGCAAGAGGGTCAACGTTAGATCTGGCTTATAATTACTACCTGTTCTGGGTGATCTATTCGCTAGAGAACAGTTACTTAGTTGCTTAAAGAGCTAAAATAGTAAAAAAATGACATACATGCTCTAATCCATTAGAGCTTGAAATTGTATGACTATCAACAAAGGGGTTAAACACAGAGTAGAAGTGCCATCTGTGTCTTCCAACTAGCACTACTGACTACAACCGCAGGTCCCGAGCAGCACACTATACGGTGTACGGTGAAAAAACAGAAGCCAATCAGCATCATGAGTGTTAAAGGGACAGTCTACACCAGAATTTTTAAAAGATATATAATCCCTTTATTACCCATTTCCCAGTTTTGCATAACCAACACAGTTATATAAATACACTTTTTAACCTCTGTGATTATCTTGTATCTAAGCCTCTGCAAACTGCCCCTTTTTTCAGTTCTTTTGACAGACTTGCAGTCTAGCCAATCAGAGCCTGCTCCCAGATAACTTCTCGTGCACGAGCACAGTGTTATCTATATGAAATACGTGAACTAACACCCTCTAGTGGTGAAAAACTGTTAAAATGCAATCTGAAAGAGGTGGGCTTCAAGGTCTAAGAAATTAGCATATGAACCTCCTAGGTTAAGCTTTCAACTAAGAATACCAAGAGAACAAAGCAAAATTGGTGATAAAAGTAAATTGGAAAATTGTTTAAAATTACATGCTCTATCTGAATCATGAAAGTTTATTTTGGCCTAGACTGTCCCTTTAAGGTAACACTTTATTTTTTCTGGAATCTTGTGGGATTTCACTATACTCTCACAATATTTCATAATGAACTTCCTTAAACTGAGGGAAATAAACTGACTGTGGCCAGATCCCTTGCAAGTCCCAGGACTAGCATACTGATTGGATGCTTAAAGTGCCTTTATAATATTATGTGATTACTGATTATATTTTCATGTACAATATCTCCCTTTTTTAAATAAAGACATCCATGTGAAATTTTCTAGTCAGCTTTTTGTATATATGCTGTATTACCTTTGGGTAATTTGTTCCTTAAAAGGGAAATAAATGACAATTTAAATGTAAAGCATGTGAAATGCTTTTGCTTCTTGCAAAATAGTATTTTTTATTATCAAATTTTACCTGTTTCTTGTGGTCTTATTGATTGAAACGTGCCCCCTTTCTATGACAGCATACTGCTGTAGGCTCAGGAAAGTACTATATGTGAAATATTGTTACAAACATTTCAACAGGCAGTGCTGCCAGGGGCGTAACTACAGTGGTCTTGGAGGTCTCAGTTGTAATGGGCCCACGCATCTAGGGGGCCCAGCTAGCAGCAGTAGCGTTGCTTCAGGGGGCTTGGGCTCCACCTGCATTGTATCTGTCCTCTGTGTGATTCCCCCCTGCAAAAAGGGCTCACTCACAGTGTACAGAAAGTGTATGAATTTTCCTTTACAAATATGTTGGCCCCACAGTGTTGTACAGAAAAATCTGTGAACATATCTGTAAAGGAAGGCTGCACAAGCGCATATTCTCAATAGGTAAGAATAACTAACAGTCTTTCATGCCTCTGTTGATTACAAACAGACAGAAATAGTGAAACAAAGGGCTTGACACTGCCTTTGCCCTGGGGCCCGATGAGGTCTAGTTATGTGCAACTCAGTATAATGTCATAGAAAATAAATTGTGTTTCAACAAAAGATAATAAGAGAAAGAAGTAAATCATACTAATAAATTTAAGTTTTACAAATTTGCCTCTTAAGATATTATAAAATACCAGTAGTCTGTAATTGATACCTGCAATACCTCTTTGTGACTAAGCATAGAGAAGTGGGCACACACTTTTGATTTTATTTCAACTATGTTGCTTTCCTTTATCAATTCTATTTGATAGCTGTATCTCATTTATAAGTACGGTGGAGGTCACACCTATTTGCGTACGTTATTAAAAAAAAATCACTCCCTCAATATAAATATGTGCCCTTGTTATCCTTCTTATACGCTAGTCCGTTCTTGTTAAATCTTGCACAGTGAGGCTACACCCTCCTCGTTGTCTTGGCAAACTTTTCAATAAAGATTATGAGGATTTACCTAATATTAAAAGGACAGTCTACACTTAAATTGTTATTGTTTAAAAAGACTGAGAACAGAGGTAAAAAGTATATTACTATAACTGTGTTGATTATGCAAAACTGGGAAATGGTTAATAAAGGGATTATCTATCTTTTAAAACAATAAATATTCTATTGCAGACTGTCCCTTTAGTAGAAATGAAAAGTACTAAATCTTTGGAAAGAGTATATTGCATTGTTTACATCAGCATATAAACGCTGCTGGTTCCTTCTATGCTAGTTTACTATTAAATGGACTTACATGCATTTTAAAAGGGACGTAAAAGTCAGTAGAACAGCCCCGGCATATTATAACTCACTTTACAATATAAAAAGGTTGTAAGCTGCATTTGCAGCTTCTGATACATTGCAGTGCACGATTGCATGAGTGAGCCAGCAAACACAAATTTAGGAAGCAGTTCCTGCTGCTTTTCATTCTGCCACCTTAGAGGCAGCAGGGATAAATCACCCGAGCTTGCTGATTTGGGGTGATTGACAGCCAGGTCCTTCTCTTACACAAGAGATCTTGTAAAATCTTAAAGGGACACTAAACCCAAAATTTTTCTTTCATGATTTAGATAGAGCATGCAATTGTAAGCAACTTTCTAATTTACTCCTATTTTCAAATTTTCTTCGTTCTCTTGCTATCTTTATTTAAAAAACAGGAATGTGATGCAAAGGAGCCGGCCCATTTTTGGTTGATAACCTGGGTTATGCTTGCTTATTGGTGGGTAAATGTAAGTTTCCAATAAGCAAACACTATCCATGGTGCTGAACCTAAAATGGGCTGGCTGCTAAGATTTACATTCCTGCTTTAAAAATAAAGATAACAAGAGAACAAAGAAAAATTGATAATAGGAGTAAATTAGAAAGTTGCTTAACATTTCATGCTCTATCTGAATCATGAAAGAAAAAAAATTGGGTTCAGTGTCCCTTTAAATTTGACTACTTCTCTGCTTTCAGCTTGAAAAATATTGCATAAAGTATGTTTAAAAGCTGATGACTTTACACACCCACAGCTAATTAGCTGTTGATTGACATGTTAGCAAGTACTGGGTGCATTAGTACATGATTGGCAAGTGCTTTAGGTATATAAGTTTGACAAGCAAATACATGTATGGCACTGGCACATAGAATCATGACTGACAGACATGGTCATGGTGCACACATAGCAAACAGTTCCTGTCTAGTCTCCAAGAACCGTATGAACAAGGTGCTAATTTCTGAGTTACAAAAAGGAAAAGGGAGCATTTTTACCAGTACCACTCTTTGCCGTAGATCTGTAGCTTTATCAATGATTTTATGTACTTTAACATCCCCTGTATGTAAGGTGAAGAATGTCCCCAGCTTGTCAGTAATTTGCAGTGAGAATTGTGTCTTTAAATGGACAGTAAATCCCAAAACATGTTATAATTCACATAAAAGAGCACTATTTAAATATGTTAAAATATTTTTGTTTTGTCTTTCAAACAGAAATGTGTATCTGTATCTGTGTAGAACTAGGCCATAAAAGGAAATGAATTCCTAAAATGTTTATATCAAACATGAAAATTGAAACAACTTTCCAATTTACTTCTACGATCAAATTTGCTTCATCTTGGTATCCTTTGCTGAAGGAGCAGCAATGCACTACTGGGAGCTAGCGGAACACGTGGGGTGAGCCAATAACAAGAGGCATATATGAGTAGTCACTAATCAGCTGCTAGATCTCATTTGTGCATTGCTATTCCTGAGCCTGCTTAGGTATGCTTTCAACAAAAGATACCAAGAGAACAAAGTATATTTTGATAACAGAAGTAAATTGGATAGTTGTTTAAAATTGCAATTTTCTGCCTAAATCATGAACGTTCTTTTTTAGCTTTACTGTCCCTTTAGGGCTGGATACTTATCATAAGCAGTCAAACTGAAATACATTAAAAAAAAAAAACCTCTTTAGATGTAAGGAAAAAAGAATCCCTTTAATTCCCATGATTACCGTTGCAATAACTTTTTGTTTTATTTATATATTTGACACCGTAACAGTTGCATTGTCTTTTATTGTACATTTGTGGATTATGCAATGGTACTGAAATACTATTTAAAGGGACATGAAATTAAAAAATGTATTTCACGATTTAGATACATACAATTTTAAACAACTTACCAATTTACTTCTATTATCTAATTTGCTTCATTCTCTTGGTATCCTTTGTTTAAAAGCATATCTAGATAGGCTCAGGATCTAGCCTATTGGTGGCAGAACTTTTATGCCCATTTTCATTTGCTTACAAATGTGTTCAGCGAGCTCCCAGGACTGCATTGCTTCTTCAATAAAAGATACCAAGAGAATGAAGCAAAATTGATACCAGAAGTAAATTGGAAAGTTGTTTAAAAAATGTATAATCTATCTGAATTATGAAAGAAAAAAATTTGGGTTTCATTTCCCTTTAATTTTTTTTTTTTTGCAAGCAAAACATATCTGGAACTTTGTAACACCATCTTCAAAACTAATTGGGTGGGAGTTCCTTTAGGTCATGATCGTTACTGGAATACTAATTGTTTTGCAGAAGCCACAGATCCAGCAAGTGTAAAAGAAGCCAGTAAAGAAGTAGAAAGTCATCTCCGTGGATCTGGATTGAACGTTGTGATCAATAATGCCGGGATTATGCCTGAGAGCACTCTGGAGTCTGCTGATGCTGAAGACTTCCTGCATGTGTACAACACAAACGTGGTGGGACCATTGTTGGTGGCAAAGGTACGGCAGATATTCTGTGTGTTTGCTGGTAACACAGTGATCCATGCTTAACCCCTTAATGACCACAGCACTTTTCCATTTTCTGTCCGTTTGGGACCAAGGCTATTTTTACATTTTTGCGGTGTTTGTGTTTAGCTGTAATTTTCCTCTTACTCATTTACTGTACCCACACATATTATATACCGTTTTTCTCGCCATTAAATGGACTTTCTAAAGATACCATTATTTTCATCATATCTTATAATTTACTATAAAAAAAATTATAAAATATGAGGAAATATTGAAAAAAAATACACTTTTTCTAACTTTGACCCCCAAAATCTGTTACATATCTACAACCACCAAAAAACACCTATGCTAAATAGTTTCTACATTTTGTCCTGAGTTTAGAAATACCCAATGTTTACATGTTCTTTGCTTTTTTTGCAAGTTATAGGGCAATAAATACAAGTAGCACTTTGCTATTTCCAAACCACTTTTTTTTTCAAAATTAGCGCTAGTTACATTAGAACCCTGATATCTTTCAGGAATCTCTGAATATCCATTGACATGTATATATATTTTTTTAGTAGACAACGCAAAGTATTGATCTAGGCCCATTTTGGTATATTTCATGCCACCATTTCACCGCCAAATGCGATCAAATAAAAAAAATTGTTCACTTTTTCACAAACTTTAGGTTTCTCACTGAAATTATTTACAAACAGCTTGTGCAATTATGGCATAAATGGTTGTAAATTCTTCTCTGGGATCCCCTTTGTTCAGAAATAGCAGACTTATATGGCTTTGGTGTTGCTTTTTGGTAATTAGAATGCCACTAAATGCCACTGCGCACCACACGTGTATTATGCCCAGCAGTGAAGGGGTTAATTAGGGAGCATGTAGGGAGCTTTTTGGGGTAATTTTAGCTTTAGTGTAGTGTAGTAGACAACCCCAAGTATTGATCTAGGCCATTTTGGTATATTTCATGCCACCATTTCACTGCCAAATGCGATCAAATTAAAAAAAAAACGTTAAATTTTTCACAATTTTAGGTTTCTCACTGAAATCATTTACAAACAGCTTGTGCAGTTATGGCACAAATGGTTGTAAATGCTTCTCTGGGATCCCCTTTGTTCAGAAATAGCAGACATATATGGCTTTGGCGTTGCTTTTTGGTATTTAGAAGGCCGCTAAATGCCGCTGCGCATCACACGTGTATTATGGCTAGCAGTGAAGGGGTTAATTAGGTAGCTTGTAGGGAGCTTGCAGGGTTAATATCACATTTAGTGTAGAGCTCAGCCTCCCACCTGAAACATCAGACCCCCTGATCCCTCCCAAACAGCTCTCTTCCCTCCCCCACCCCACAATTGTCCCCGCCATCTTAAGTACTGGCAGAAAGTCTGCCAGTTCTAAAATAAAAGCTATATGTTTTTAAAAAAAAAAAAAAAAAAAAAGCATATTTACATATGCTGCTGTGTACTATCCCCCCTTAGCCCCCAACCTCACTGATCCCCCCCAAACAGCTCTATAACCCTACCACTATAACTTAATCTGCGCCATTTTGGGTACTGGCAGCTGTCTGCCAGTACCCAGTTTAGAAGAAATTTTTTTTTTTTTTAGTTTTTATTAAACTTTTCTGTAGTGTAGCTTCCCCCCCCACACACAAAACCAACCCCCCACAATCTCTTTTTGTGCTTTTGCACAAACAAGATTTGGCCATTTGTTACTAAAAATATTTTCCATAGTGTAGCGGTTCCCACCCGCTCCCGCCCCGTGCACGCGCCCGCCCGCCACCCTCCGTGCACGCGCGCGCGCCCGTGCGCGCCCCCTAACGGCCCGCACCCGATCCCGCCCCCCTTGACATCACAGGGCACACCGATGGCCGCCCACCCGCCTCCCAAGTCGGCTCCCACCCACCAACGATACCAGCCATCGATGTCCGGTGCAGAGAGGGCCACAGAGTGGCTCTCTCTGCATCGGATGGCCGTTTAAGGTTATTGCAGGATGCCTCCATATCGAGGCATCACTGCAATAACCGGAAAGCAGCTGGAAGCGAGCAAGATCGCTTCCAGCTGCTTTCCACACCGAGGACGTGCAGGGTACGTCCTCAGGCGTTAACTGCCTTTTTTTTTTTTGAGGACGTACCCTGCACGTCCTCGGTCATTAAGGGGTTAAAGGGACACTGAACCCAATTTTTTTTCTTTTGTGATTCAGATAGAGCATGAATTTTTAAGCTACTTTCTAATTTACTCCTATTATCAAACTTTCTTTATTCTCTTGGTATCTTTATTTGAAATGCAAGAATCTAAGTTTAGATGCCGGCCCATTTTTGGTGAACAACCTGGGTTGTCCTTGCTGATTGGTGGAAAAAATCCATCCACCAATCAAAAAGTGTTGTCCAGAGTTCTTAACCCAAAAAAGCTTAGATGGCTTTTATTTCAAATAAAGATAGCAAGAGAACGAAGAAAAATTGATAATAGGAGTAAATTAGAAAGTTGCTTAAAATTGCTCTATCTGAATCACAAAATAAAAAAAATTGGGTTCAGTGTCCCTTTAAATGTGAATGTAAATCCACTGGGGTCTATTTCAGTACTGTAGATAAATAAGGAGTCCAGATATCCTTGTTAAGGACAGTCCTAAATTTGGGTAGTGTGTCCCTAATTTTTTTTTTTTTAAATCTTTTGTTGAGGTCAACATACAAAGTGAACACACTCCAAATTACAGAGACTATTCTCCAAAGATACATATTAAAACAGCATATGACATATGCAAGAACATAACCTTACCACATCAATTACTAATGATGTCATCTGTAATAATCTAACACTGTATAATATATTATAACCCCGTGAGAGAAATTATAAAAGCTAAAATATAAAGGAGATGCCTGATGAAAAAAGTGGCCTCTCTTGGACCACCCAAATTAGTGTTGAATATCTAAGGGGTATATACAAATAGGCCATTTTGAACCTGAAAAAAAAATTGAGGGAAGGAGTATCTTGATAATCTCCTTGAGAAAAACAAGACGTGTGCATTCTACGGGCTCAAAGGAAAACAGGGCTGGTCTTCAAATTTTTCCAGGGCTGCTTTTAATTCTCAGTCCGGCCCTGGAGGCAGGTGGGTATGTGTTTGGGGTGGAGCACTTACAGCTACAGCATGTGCTGGTATACAGAGGCAGGTGATGTGTGTTTGGGGTGGATCACTTACAGCTACAGCATGTGCTGGTATACAGAGGCAGGTGATGTGTGTTTGGGGTGGATCACTTACAGCTACAGCATGTGCTAGTATACAGAGGCAGGTGATGTGTGTTTGGGGTGGAGCAATTACAGCTACAGCATGTGCTGGTATACAGAGGCAGGTGGTATGTGTTTGGGGTGGAGCACTTAAAGCTACAGCATGTGCTGGTATACAGAGGCAGGTGATGTGTGTTTAGGGTGGAGCACTTACAGCTACAGCATGTGCTGGTATACAGAGGCAGGTGATATGTGTTTAGGGTGGAGCACTTACAGCTACAGCATGTGTTGTTATACAGAGGCAGATAATATGTATTTGGAGTGGAGCACTTACAGCTACAGCATGTGCTGGTATACAGAGGTAGATGATCAGGGGTCAATTCCTACAAAAAAATGTTGGAACTCACAAAGACTTCCACTCCCTCACAATTAATATTGATATATATATATATATATATATATATATATATATATATATATATATATATATATATATATATAGTACATACACTGTATTTATATGTATGCAATCTATACACTTTGGTTAATGATAGCAAATTAAATCCAATGAAGGGTTAAATGGTTGCCTTTGACCCTGAGAATCCTCCTCTGTCACAGAGCCTCACCCACTTAAGGTGCAATAGTCCTTTTTCTGCTAAGGGGAGCTAAATAACCTCATAGCAAGCCACACATAAATGTAAGCACCATGTGCTACACACAGTGTAGGGTGGTCATACAGCAGGACCACTGACAGGCTTGCATTTAGTGTATTGTAGAAAGTGTTACTGCCCATTGCTAGAGGATCTCACTATCCCTCTAACCAGAGTGTGGTCCAGCTCCTCCCACCATCACCAGCAGTGTTTACTGAAGTGTTTCTGTTCTCTGTCCAGTGGGAACTTAGTTCCTCCTGCAAAAATAGTGCAGGAACTCCATTCCCATGCGTTACCGCTCAACTTGACCCCTGCAGGTGATGTGTGTTTGTGGTGGAGCAGTTACAGCTACAGCCTGTGCTGGTATACAGAGGCAGGTGGTGTGTGTATGGGGTGGAGCACTTACAGCTACAGCATGTGCTGGTATACAGAGGCAGGTGATGTGTGTATGGGGTGGAGCACTTACAGCTACAGCATGTGCTGGTATACAGAGGCAGGTGATGTGTGTATGGGGTGGAGCACTTACAGCTACAGCATGTGCTGGTATACAGAGGCAGGTGGTGTGTGTTTGGGGTGGAACAGTTACAGCTGCAGCCTGTGCTGGTATACAGAGGTAGATGACAACTAATAATAACTGGAACCAATGATGCCACTGAAAGCGTATTTCCCTCATGAAGAACACATGGACCAGTGACAAAACTTAGCTTGTTGTGGTAACTCTAAAAGACAATGGGGTGGATTTATCAAGCCCCGTATCGGCCCCAATGCCTCTGTTTCGGCGTGAGCCTTCTGCTTTTTAACTTGTCCGCCTGCTATGATGCGGCGGACAGCAATCTGCCCGATCGGATACTATCGGGTTGATTAACACCCCCTGCTAGCGGCCGATTGGTCGCGAATCTGCAGGGGGTGGCATTGCACAAGCAGTTCACCAGAACTGCTTGTGCAATGATAAATGCCGACAGCATATGCTGTCGGCATTTATCGATGTCTGGCGGACATGATCGCTACAATGGATCATGTCCGCCAGACTGATGATAAATCGATCCCAATGTACTAAGGTAACTTGTGTTGAGTTTTTAAGATGCATCTGATGAAGAAAGACCTCCTTAGGGAGGTCCTCCTTTATTTTACAATGATTTGTTTTACACTGATCCATCATAAGAACAGTTACAGCATGGACAGCATCATTTTGACTTTACTGTTTCTTTAAATTATACAGCTTGCATGACTAATAGAGCAAAGAAAAATATATGTATGAACTTTTGGGCTATTACATTGGATAATAGTTAGATTCCTCATCTGATTTGTATTGAGGTAACCTCTTTCATATTAAACTCTCATATTTTGGTTAATATATATATATATATATATATTTATATATTTCTTTCATGTAATTGGAAAGAGTCCATGAGCTAGTGACGTATGGGATATACAATCCTACCAGGAGGGGTAAAGTTTCCCAAACCTCAAAATGCCTATAAATACCTCCTTCACCACACCCACAATTCAGTTTTACAAACTTTACCTCCTATGGAGGTAGCAAAGTAGGTTTGTGCTTGATTTTCTACGTTGATATGCACTTCTCAGCATTTAGAAGCCCGATTCCTCTCAGAGTACAGTGAATGTAGGAGGGATGTTAAGGGAGTATCACCTATTGAATTCTATGGTTTTCCTCGCGGGAAAACTTTTTCATAGGTTCTCTGTTATCGGTCGTAGAGATTCATCTCCTACCTCCCTTTTCAGATTGATGATATACTCTCATATTCCATTACCTCTACTGATAACCGTTTCAGTACTGGTTTGGCTATCTGCTATATGTGGATGGGTGTCTTTCGGTATGTTTTCATTACTTAAGACACTCTCAGCTATGGTTTGGCACTTTATGTATTAATATAAAGTTCTAAATATATGTATTGTACTCATTTGCCATGAGTCAGGTTTATGTATATTTCCTTTTGCAGACTATCAGTTTCATATTTGGGAAAAAACATATTTAGGAAAATATTTTTCTTACCTGGGGTATAGTCTTTTTTCAAATTTACTGCTTTTTCATTAAATTTTCGTGATCAAAATTAGGCTAGCGAGGTTGCAAAATGCAGATGTTAAATCTATGTCTTTAGCTATTTTAGCTAGAAGAGCTTTGTGGCTCAAATATTGGAATGGTGACATGGTATCTAAGTCTAGATTACTATCTCTTTCTTTCCAAGGTAATAATTTATTTGGTTCTCAGTTGGATTCTATTATTTCAACTGTCACTGGGGGGAAGGGAGTTTTTTTTGCCTCAGGATAAAAGACCTAAGGGTAAATCTAAAGCTTCTAACAGTTTTCGTTCCTTTCGACAAAATAAGGAACAGAAACCTAATCCTTCCCCCAAAGAATCTGGTTCCAATTAGAAACCTTCTTCAAGGTGGAGTAAATCCAAACCATTTAAAAAACCAAAGCCAGCCCCCAAGTTTGCATGAAGGTGCGGCCCTCATTCCAGCTCAGCTGGTAGGGGGCAGATTAAGATTCTTTCAAGACATTTGGGCAGATTCTGTCCAAAATCAATGGATTCAGAGTATTGTCTCTCATGGGTACTGAATAGGATTTAGAGTAAGACCTCCTGTGAGAAGATTTTTTCTCTCACGCATCCCAGCAAATCCAGTAAAGGCTCAGGCTTTTTTCTGAAGTGTGTTTCAGACCTGGAGCTTTCAGGGATAATCATACCAGTTCCGTTTCAGGAACAGGGTCTGGGGTTTTATTAAAACCTTTTCATTGTCCCAAAGAAAGAAAATTCATTCAGGCCAGTTCTGGATCTAAAAATTTTGAATCATTATGTAAGAGTGCCAACTTTCAAAATGGTGGCTATAAGGACTATTCTGCCTTTTGTTCAGCAAGGGCATTATATGTCCACAATAGACTTATAGGATGCATATCTTCATATTCCGATTCATCCAGACCACTATCAGTTTCTGAGATTCTCTTTTCTAGACAAGCATTACCAATTTGTCGCTCTTCCATTTGGCCTAGCAACAGCTCCAAGAATCTTTTCAAAGGTTCTCGGTGCCCTACTCTCTGTAATCAGAGAATGGGGTTTCCTTATTTGGACGATATCTTGGTACTAGCTCAGTCTTTACATTCTGCAGAATCTCACACAAATCAACTAGTGTTGTTTCTTCAAAGACATGGTTGGAGGATAAATTTACCAAAAAGTTCTTTGATTCCTCAGACAAGGGTCACCTTTTTAGGTTTCCAGATAGATTCAGTGTCCATGCCTCTGTCTCCAACAGACAAGAGACAATTAAAATTGGTTTCAGCTTGTCGGAACCTTCAGTCTCAATCATTCCCTTCAGTAGCTATGTGCATGGAAGTTTTAGGTCTCATGACTGCAGCATTTGACGCGATCCCCTTTGCTCGTTTTCATATGAGACCTCTCCAGTTTTGTATGCTGAACCAATGGTGCAGGGATTATACAAAGATATCACAATTAATATCCTTAAATCCCAATGTTCGACTCTCTCTGGCTTGGTGGTTAGATCTCCATCATATAGTTCAAGGGGCCTCTTTTGTTCGTCCAACCTGGACTGTGATCATAACAGATGCAAGTCTTTCACATTGGGGAGCTGTCTGGGGATCTCTGACAGCACAAGGGGTTTGGAAATCTCAAGAGGCGAGGTTATTACCAATCAATATTTTAGAACTCCGTGCTTTTTTATGCCCGCTGCTATTACGAGTCTTGAAGGTTTAGGGTCAATGCACACTTTTTGGCCTTACCGCAAAACGACTTACGTAAACTTCGTAAAGCCTATTTTCAATGGGACTTCCATAGCGCCGGTATTACGAGTCTGTCCTGGGAGGCCAAAAAGTGAGCGGTACACCCTACCCCGTCAAGAGTCCTAACGCATTTAAAAGTCAGTAGTTAAGAGTTTTATGGTACAACGCCGTAACATAAAACTCATAACTAAAGTTCTAAAAAGTACACTAACACCCATTAACTACCTATTAACCCCTAAACCGAGGCCCTCCCGCATAGCAAACACTATAATAAATGTTTTAACCCCTAATCTGCCGCTCCGGACATTGCTGCAACTATAATAAACATATTAACCCCTAAACCACCGCACTCCCGCCTCACATTAGTTAAATATTATTAACCCCTAATCTGCCGTCCCTAACATCGTCGCCACCTACCTACATTTATTAACCCCTAATCTGCTATCCCCATCACTTTATTAAATTTATTAACCCCTAAACCTAAGTCTAACCCTAACACCCCCTAACTTAAATATAATTTAAATAAATCTAAATAAAACCTACTATTAATAACTAAATTATTCCTATTTAAAACTAAATACTTACCTATAAAATAAACCCTAAGCTAGCTACAATATAACTAATAGTTACATTGTAGCTAGCTTAGGGTTTATTTTTATTTTACAGGCAAGTTTGTATTTATTTTAACTAGGCAGAACAGTTATTAAATAGTTATTAACTATTTAATAACTACCTAGCTAAAATAAATACAAAAGTACCTGTAAAATAAAGCTTAACCTTAGTTACAATAACACCTAACACTACACTATAATTAAATAAATTAACTAAATTAAATACAATTATCTAAATTAAATTAAATTAGCTAAAGTACAAAAAAACAAAACACTAAATTACAGAAAATAATAAACAAATTACAGATATTTAAACTAATTACACCTAATCTAATAGCCCTATCAAAATAAAAAAGCCCCCCCAAAATAAAAAAAAACCCTAGCCTAAACTAAACTACCAATAGCCCTTAAAAGGGCCTTTTGTGGGGCATTGCCCCAAAGTAATCAGCTCTTTTACCTGTAAAAAAAATACAAACAACCCCCCCAACAGTAAAACCCACCACCCACACAACCAACCCCCCAAATAAAATAATATCTAAAAAAAACTAAGCTCCCCATTGCCCTGAAAAGGGCATTTGGATGGGCATTGCCCTTAAAAGGGCAGTTAGCTCTTTTGCGGCCCAAACCCTAATCTAAAAAATAAAACCCACCCAATACACCCTTAAAAAAGCCTAACACTAACCCCCTGAAGATCGACTTACAGTTCTGAAGAACGGACATCCATCCTCAAGGAAGCGGCAGAAGTCTTCATCCAACCGGGCTGAAGTCCTCAACGAAGCCGGGAGAAGTCTTCATCCAAGCCGGGCGAAGTGGTCCTCCAGACGGGCAGAAGTCTTCATCCAGACGGCATCTTCTATCTTCATCCATCCGACGCGGAGAGGCTCCATCTTCAAGACATCCGGCGCGGAGCATCTACTTCAAACGACGGCTTCTTACTGAATGACGGTTCCTTTAAGTGACGTCATCCAAGATGGCGTCCCTTAGATTCCGATTGGCTGATAGAATTCTATCAGCCATTCGGAATTAAGGTAGAAAAAATCTCAGCCAATAGGATTGATCACGCATTCTATTGGCTGATTGGAACAGCCAATAGAATGCGAGCTCAATCCTATTGGCTGATTGTACCTTAATTCCGATTGGCTGATAGATTAGGGTTTGGGCCACAAAAGAGCTAACTGCCCTTTTAAGGGCAATGCTCATACAAAAGCCCTTTTCAGGGCAATGGGGAGCTTAGGTTTTTTTAGATAGTATTTTATTTGGGGGGTTGGTTGTGTGGGTGGTGGGTTTTACTGTTGGGGGGTAGTTTGTATTTTTTTTTTTACAGGTGAAAGAGCTGATTACTTTGGGGCAATGCCCCGCAAAAGGCCCTTTTAAGGGCTATTGGTAGTTTAGGTAGGGGTTTTTTTATTTTGGGGGGGCTTTTTTTTATTTTGATAGGGCTATTAGATTAGTTGTAATTAGTTTAAATATCTGTAATTTGTTTATTATTTTCTGTAATTTAAAAAAAAAAAAGGGTTTTTTTGTACTTTAGCTAATTTAATTTAATTTAGGTAATTGTATTTAATTTAGTTAATTTATTTAATTATAGTGTAGTGTTAGGTGTTATTATAACTTAGGTTAGGTTTTATTTTACAGGTACTTTTGTATTTATTTTAGCTAGGTAGTTATTAAATAGTTAATAACTATTTAATAACTATTGTACCTAGTTAAAATAAATACAAACTTGCCTGTAAAATAAAAATAAACCCTAAGCTAGCTACAATGTAACTATTAGTTATATTGTAGCTAGCTTAGGGTTTATTTCATAGGTAAGTATTTAGTTTTAAATAGGAATAATTTAGTTAATTATAGTAATTTTATTTAGATGTATTTAAATTATATTTAAGTTAGGGGGTGTTAGGGTTAGACTTAGGTTTAAGGGTTAATACATTTAGTATAGTGGCGGCGACGTTGGGGGTGGCAGATTAGGGGTTGATAAGTGTAGGTAGGTTGCGGCGACATTGGGGGCGGCAGATTAGGGGTTAATATATTGTAGGTGGCCGCGATGTTGGGGGCAGCAGATTAGGGGTTCATAACTATAATGTAGGTGACGGCGGTGTCCGGAGTGGCAGATTAGGGGTTAAAAAGTATAATGCAGATTAGGGGTTAATAAGTGTAAGATTAGGGGTGTTTAGACTCTGGGTTCATGTTAGGTGTAGACATACATTTTCTTTCCCCATATGAATCAATGGGGCTGCGTTACTGAGTTTTACGCTGCTTTTTTGCAGGTGTTAGACTTTTTCTCACCCGGCTCTCCCCGTTGATTCCTATGGGGAAATCGTGCACAAGCACGTACAACCAGCTCACGACTGACTTAAGCAGCGCTGGTATTGAAGTGCGGTAAGAAGCAAAATTTTGCTCAATGCTCACTTCTTGCCTTTTAACGCCAGGTTTGTAAAAACCCGTAATACCAGCGCTGCAGGTAAGTGAGCGGTGAGAGAAAACTGCTCGTTAGCACCGAACAGCTCAAAATGAAAAACTCGTAATCTAGCCATAAATTATTTAATAAGAAGTATGGTATGAGTTTAAGGTAAACATTAAAAAACTAAAACATACTAGATTAGTATATTGAACCACATAAAAACAGTACATCAAATTACGATCATAATTCATATATAAATTAAAAACAAAGTGGAAGGTCCAAAAAAAGGGTTTTAATTACTTTCCGAAAACAGTTCAAATCATGTAAGGCAGATCCAAGTTTTTCCTGCAGTGATACAAGAAACGACAAGAAATTCTTGTCAAAGTATGGAAAAGTAATAACTTTAAGGTGTTTACATCTACTTACACCGTAAAGTTTAAATTTGTGTCCCGCTGACTCCTATTCAGCTTGTCTTAACCCTTGATTGTATGCAGCTCTGACCAGACTACGGATCCTTCCGGTGGTCAGATTGGTGCAGGATTCTTGATTGTACTATGGATCCTTTCTGCAGTTGATATTATGGAAACAAATTTAGCGTTGTGTCTTCGGCTCTAAAGAGCTACGGATTCCTTGCAGGTTCAGATACAGATTGCAGCAGAGTAACGCGTTTCGGCTTCAAGTCTTTGTCAAACTCTGCTAGACTGGGATTTTCTGCAGCTATAAATACCCCAGCATCAGCTGCACAGTGACTTAGTTCACTTTAGGTTATATTTGTATTATTTGCCTGATTTTGGGTAGTATTGAGGAGAAATACTCTTATTTGTGGTTTTATATAGGTATTTAACCCCTTAATGACAGAGGACGTACCAGGTACGTCATAGGAAAATCTCCCCTTAATGACAATTGACGTACCTGGTACGTCCTCTGTTGTTTGAAGTGCTGGAAGCGATCTTGATCGCTTCCAGCAGCTTACAAGGTATTGTAGTGATGCCTCAACATTGAGCCATCACTGCAATCCCATATTTTACCCACCGATGCAGAGAGGGCCACTCTGTGGCCCTCTCTGCATCGGCAATTGCGGCTAATACATTTGTTGGTGGGTGGGAGCAAATCCCTTCTAATTGCGTTTCCTTTTTTTTTTCTCACTTACTTCTAGCCCGATCGGCTCAAAAGTAGTACTCTCGGCGGTGGCGGCAGCGGCGGGGGCGGGGGTGCGGGGGGGTGGGGATTTGCACTAGTGGATTTATCCTACAATGTGACATGATGGTGTCGAGGTAAACATAAGGGGGTTGAATGATAGCTCCACAAAATGACTTTTATGCGCACCGTGCAAATTTACTTAACCAGTGCTCTATTGGATGATGAATTATTAACCAGCTATCCAGATCCTCCCATTTATTCGGCTGTTAGCGTCAGCTTTATTCCGCACATGTACATTGCAATCAGTTTGGTCACACCTACAAGAACACAATTTAATAAGGCAATCAATCAACACGTTAACAACCAGGGACTGGATGTATGGAGGAGAATTTGGCTGGATGTTAACATGTCCCCTAGGTTTTAAAGATGCAGTTGTAGGAAGGGATCTCCATTGTCACGTAAGGGATCTGGGAGGGGGAGGGATGTAGGTTATTGAGGGGGGCCAGCTACACTACAGAAAACTAATGTTTTAAATAAAAAACTAAAAAAAAACTATTTTTGGGGGCAAATTGGGTACTGGCAGACAGCTGCCAGTACCCAAGATGGCGGCAAATAGGTAGGGGGGAGGGTTAGAGAGATGTATGGGGGGGATCAGGGAGGTTGTAAGGTAAGGGGGATCCATCACTGCAGACTGTATGAAGAAAATAATAAAAAAATAAAAAAAATGCTTTTTATTTCAGTACTGGCAGACTTTCTGCCAGTACTTAAGATGGCGGGGACAATTGTGGGGTGGGGGAGGGAAGAGAGCTGTGTGAGGGGGGTCAGGGGGGATCAGGGGGTGGGATGTGTCATATGGGAGGCTGATCTCTACACTAAAGCTAAAAATTAACCCTACAAGCTACCTAATTAACCCCTTAACTGCTGGGCATATTACAAGTGTGGTGCGCAGCAGCATTTAACGGCCTTATTATTACCAAAAAGCAACGCCAAAGCCATATATGTCTGCTATTTCTGAACAAAGGGAATCCTAGAGAAGCATTTGCAACCATTTGTGCCATAATTGCACAAGCTGTTTGTAAATAATTTCAGTGAGAAACCTAAAATTGTGAAAAATTTAAGTTTTTTTTTATTTGATCGTATTTGGCGGGGAAATGGTGGCATGAAATATACTAAAATGGGCCTAGATCAATAATTTGGGTTGTCTACTACACTACAATAAAGCTAAAATTAAACCTAAAAGCTCCCTACAAGCTCCCTAATTAACCCCTTCACTGCTGGGCATAATACACGCGTGGTGTGCAGTGGCATTTAGCAGCCTTCTAATTACAAAAAAGCAACGCCAAAGCCATATATGTCTGCTATTTCTGAACAAAGGGGATCCCAGAGAAGTATTTAACACCATTTATACCATAATTGCACAAGATGTTTGTAAATAAATTCAGCGAGAAACCTAAAGTTTGTGGAAAAATTTGTGAAAAAGTCAACAATTTTTTTTATTTGATTGCATTTGGCGGTGAAATGGTGGCATGAAATATACCAAAATGGGCCTAGATCAATACTTTGGGATGTCTACTAAAAAAAAATATATACATGTCAAGGGATATTCAGGGATTCCTGACAGATATCAGGGTTCCAATGTAACTAGCGCTAATTTTGAAAAAAGGTGGTTTGGAAATAGCAAAGTGCTACTTGTACTTATTGCCCTATAACTTGCAAAAAAAGCAAAAAACATGTAAACATTGGGTATTTCTAAACTCAGGACAAAATTTAGAAACTATTTAGAATGGGTGTTTTTTGGTGGTTGTAGATGTGTAACAGATTTTAGGGGTCAAAGTTAGAAAAAGTGTGTTTTTTTCAATTGTTTCCTCATATTTTATATTTTTTTTATAGTAAATTATAAGATATGATGAAAATAATGGTATCTTTAGAAAGTCCATTTAATGGCGAGAAAAACGGTATATAATATGTGTGGGTACAGTAAATGAGTAAGAGGAAAATTACAGCTAAACACAAACACTGCAGAAATGTAAAAATAGCCATTGTCATTAAGGGTAAGAAAATTGAAAAATGGTCCGGTCATTAAGGGGTTAACTGAGCGTCTGTCACTAACCCCTAAACTGAAATATGTTTATATTCAAAGATGTAATTCATCTATGTGCTTTTAAATTGTGACCGTACTATACCTTTAAGAACAGTAGATGGCAGCAGTGTTTTCTGTCATGTTCTGCTTCATAAGTGTGCATGCTATCATCTCTTCAATAAAGAATACCATGAGAAGTTGGTAAACTTGATAATAGAAATAAATTGAAAACTTTTTTTAAAACTGCATGCTCTGTCTCAATCACAAAAGACAAATGTTTGGTTTCATGTCCCTTTAAATAAGTGCAAGTTATTGATTTCTAACCAGCTGTAACACTTACAATACAGGCACTGCTACCTTTTCTGAAAAAGGCTGCCGAAGAAAATCCAAAGGGACCTTTGAGTTCCAATAAAGCTGCATTGATCAATATGTCTACACTTCTTGGATCTATCGAGAAGACGCCAGAAACTTTTTTTTATTACCCAGTATTGTCCTACCGCTGCAGCAAGGTGAGTGGCGCTTGTCATAAAATTGTTTCTTTATATTAAAAGGGACATTAAACACTTTGAGATGATAATATACAATGATAAACTGTAAATATAAAAAGAAGTCTGCAATATACTTTCATTATTTATTTTGTCCCCTTTTCCTGTAATTCGTGCTGAAATTGTGAGCTTTTCAGTTCCAGTTTGAAATGGAAGTGCAGAACACTGTTATATTACACACAGCCATTGGCTGCACACTCTAGTGACCTATTTATAGCTGTCCCTAATTGGCCAAAGCAGAGAACGTAACCTAAATTACAACATGGCAGCTCCTATTGCTTTATAGACACTAAAACTTTACACTTATATTATCAATATTTAAACAGCTAATAAAACTTTTAAAAAATACATCTACCTGTTATTCTCAGACTGATCTTTTCTTTGAATGCATAATTCTATCTAGCATTTACTTATTGTTTAATGTCCCTTTAAACATTGTGTAGATTCAAGCCACTTGTTATTTTGTGCAGGCTGCCCTCAATATGATGACTCACTGTCAGTCACTTGGGTATAAGAAGGACGGCATCCTCTGCACTGCCTTTCATCCCGGATGGGTCCAGACAGATCTTGGAGGGGCAAATGTAAGTATATGGGAAAGATGAGCATTAGGAATTAACTCTTTATGTCTTATATGGAGCAAATGACAACATTACTATACTTACATTTCTAGATAACTTGTTTGTCACTATTATTTGTGTGCACAAAGATCCCTTACTGACAAATTACTCGGATTGGGATAACGCACATTATAACTTTGAATAATTTATCAAATCTATCCCTTCAAACCATATGGAAGTTATCTATAAGATCTGTATTTTCTTCCTTTTTTCAAAATAAAATTAAAGGGACATGAAAGTTAAAAAAAAAAAACTTTTCATGGTTCTGATAGATCATACAATTTAAGAGACTTTTCAATTTACTTGTGTAAGAGTCATTGTCATTGGCTCACCAGATGTGTTCAGTCAAGTTCTGATGTGTAGCCGACTTTACTTATGTATTTAACCTCTTTGCAGGGGCCAAACACATACCTATATGCGCACAATATGCAATAATAAAATGCTCTAACACATTAGATCATTTACTTTTTTGTCCCTTTAAATAAAGTAAGCTGCATAATCAACAGACACATAATAAAAAGACAATGCAAAAACACTTACTTTGAATTTCATTGAGCAGCAGATTATTTTCTGACAAACTTGTCTCTTTTCATTTTCCTGCTTCCTGTATCATGTGACAGCCTTTAGCCAAAAACTGACTCATCTATGTATATGAGCTGTGCACTCTTGCACAAGCTAAGTAAGAGCTGGTACCAGGGCCGGCCCTAGCCATTGCGGGGCCCAAGGCAGGATGACAAAATGGAGCCCCCTTTCACTCCACCTCCAACCCGCCCCATCTCCGCCTCCAAACCCCGACCCCAGTTATTAAAATGAAAAAAATGGGAGAAAAATCATTTAAGGTAATGCACAACATTTTATACAAAAAAACAACAACATACAAATCCGCTAATGTGGAGCACTATAACTTTGTATATATTGCAATATACCATTTGTACTATTGGAACAACTGTTTATGTATATAATGAAGAATTATGCTGACAATTAGGGACAGTTGAGTTATCTTATGATAACAAGAACATTACAGAGACGCCAGGGCCGGCCTTAGCAAGTGCAGGTCCTTAGGCAGAATGACAGCGCAGTGGCCTCTACCCAGAACACAGATAATACACACGCAGAGATAAATATATATACACATACAGCCACACTCAGACACATACACAGGTACACATATATATACATACACAGGTGTACACACAGCCCATGCACACACCCCCCCCCCCCACACACACACACAGACAGCCCACTCACAGATATACAGTCACACAGATACGCCCACACACACACAGAGTACACACACACTACACCCACACTCAGTATACATTTTTCAGTAATGAGACAGAAGGAGAGAAAAGAGACAGAGGAAAGATTGAGGGGGCAGATATGAGCAAGGGAGATAGAGAAGGGGCAATAAAGTGAAAAAAGAGTGGATAGAGGAGGGGGGGGGGGTGATGGGAAGGAAAGAACCGAGAGCAAAAGAGAAGGTGAGAGAGGAGCAGGAAGTGGAGGGATAATGGAAGGATAGAGTGAAGATAGAGATGAGAGTATGATAGACAGGGTGAGAGTGGGAAAGTAGAAAAGAAACAGAGTAAAGATTGAGAGAAGAGGAAGATTCAGAGAAGGGGTAGACAGAGAGAGAAGGTAGAGAAAGGAGAATGGAAAGTGGGGGACAGAGAAGAGAGTAAAGAGAGAGTCAGAGAATGGACTGGAAAGCACATTTTATTCAGTATAAAGTTACTAGCAGACCATCAGTTCATCACATCTAGGAGCAAAATGGTTAATAAAAAGGCTGTGAGCTGCAGGGAGAAGGGTTGAGGCCTCTTTCCCTGTAGAGCAATACACATCAAGGAGGCTTGAGTCCTTTAAAAATAAACAGGAGACATAAGTAAAAGCTACTTCTGTCTTCCCTTGGTTCCCGGACTGTCTCCTGCCTGAACATTCATCATGACCTGTGTGCAGTGTACTGGCTCGAGCAGAGGATCAGGATGTCAGCATGACTGCACCGCGCATGGGCAGGGAGAAGAGGGGGCCGTGGGGGTGAACTTCCATGATGATTTGTGCTGTGTGTCATTAGCACTGCATGTGGGAAAAAAAGGTGGGGGAGCTCCAATGCTTCATATTCTCACCACCGACTGTACCTCTCAGCCTGAGTCTCCGCCCATTACCACCACCCTTAATGCAAAGAGCTGATTGATTGGAGAATTATAGTATAATTCTCCAATAAATCAGATTGTTGCATCTTGCAGCTACAACTGCCTCCTGTCCTGCGTTCTTGGGCTGAGTTCCCAGGGTGGGGGGGAATAGCGCAAAAAAAAAAAAAAAAGTAAAAAAAAATGGCAGAGTTTTAATAAAAAAAAATAATAAAAAATAAATAAAAATTTTGCAACGTTAGTTGGCACCAGCGCGGGGCTCTCTAAACGCGGGGCCCTAGCCAGCCGCCTTGCTTGCCTTGCCCTAAGCCTGGCCCTGGCTGGTACCTCAGAGAGTGTGCGTATATACCTTGTGCACTCCTCCAAGAATGATCAGCTGTCCTTTCCAATTGTTTATTTGCACTAGCTCTTTTACAAAGGCTTCTGACGG
Source organism: Bombina bombina (assembly GCF_027579735.1). NCBI lineage: Eukaryota > Metazoa > Chordata > Amphibia > Anura > Bombinatoridae > Bombina > Bombina bombina. Next base: position 868,861,413 of record NC_069499.1, on the reverse strand, counting down.
ACTTCAGCAACTAAAAAAGTGACTTTTTGAGGTGTATAAGGTGTGATAAATCTGCGGCAATCAATGTTATCATATAGTGCTATATGTAGATATGCTCTATAACACTGGTTTTCTAACCTGTCCTCAGGCCTCCCTAACAGGCCAGATTTTGAGGTTCTAGAGCACAGGTGAAATAACCAGCTGATTCGTAAACATAGTTAGTTTTCCTGCTCTCTTTCAAGGTAATCTTTCAAATCTGGCCTGTTAGGGAGACCTGAGGAGAGGTTTAAAAACCAATGTTCTAGAACAAAGAATGCCTAGCGAATGAAGCAAATTCTGGTTAATTTAAAAATGTCCCACAATTGCCTCCAAATTTAAAAGGATACTGAACCCAAATTGTTTATTTCATGATTCAGACAGAGCATGCAATTTTAAGCAACTTTCTAAATTACTCCTATTATCAATTCTTCTTTATTCTCTTGGTATCTTTATTTTAAAAAGCAGGAATGTAAGATTACGAGCCAGCCCATCTTTGGTTCAGCACCTGTGTAGCACTTGCTGATTGGTGACTTAATGTAACCTCCAATCAACAAGCGCTATCTAAAATGAACCAAGAGAATGAAGAAAATTGATAATAGGAGTAAATTAGAAAGTTGCTTAAAATTGCATGCTCTTTCTGAATCACGAAAGAAAAAAATTGGGTTCAGTGTCCCTTTAATTATCTCGCTCCCGCAAATGGGCAAATTTTCCAGTTTGCGGGAGTGCGATAATTTAGCGCTCCACTTGTAATCTAGCCCTAAGGTTTTAAATCACTCTCACATCATTTCCCGCTTTTACTACTGCAACTCCATCCTCTTTGGTCTCCCTAGCAGTGTCTATCTCCTTTACAATCCATAATGAATGCCTCTGGCAGGCTGATCTTCCTTACACGTCGCTCTTCTCTGCCAATCCCTTCCTCTAGCCTCCAGAATAAAACACAAAATCCTGACTCTGACATTTAAGGCCCTCAATAACACTGCTCCCCCCTATATTTCAGACCTTGTCTCCAGATACTCTCCCTCCCATTCCCTTCGCTCTGCTCATGACCTCCTTCTCTCCTCCTCTCTTTACCTCCTCACATTCCCGTCTACTGGACTTCTCCAGACTGGACCCTATTTTGTGGAACTCTCTGCCTTGCTCCACAAGACTATCCCCGGGATTTCATAGTTGCAAGCATTGCTTAAAGACTCTACTGTTCAGGGATGCATACAATATAGGATAACCTTCTCTTACCTCAGTTCCTCTTCTCCCTTTGTCATCCCCTTGAACCCCCATAGCATGTAAGCCGATGAGCCCAGCTGTTTTGTAGATCACATTCATGAGAGGTGATTTACAACAGTGCAACTGGTGAGATAACTGATAATAATACTAATATTGCAAAGAATGCTTTTTCTATCATGATTGTTGAGGCAAAACTGATAATCCACATTAAAAGTGCAAATGATTACAGAGGTGAGGGGAGTAAACAAAAGCTCACTGAAAATTAGCTAAACGTATTAACCCAATCCTTGCTGGGAGAAAGTGAAACAAGCACAATTTTCTGATGTATTTTACAGCGGAAGGAAACAAAATAAATAATGAATGTATATTGCAATAATGTTTGACTTTCATAAAATGAAACATTGCGCGTTGAAATGTTGAGTTTAATGTCCTTTAACTAGTTCACGTTTACTAATTGTTACATTCTAGCCAACTGATTATGTATATTGATTTTGTAGGCCCCCCTCACAGCTGATCAGAGTGTGAAAGGAATGATCAAAGTGTTGAGCTGCCTCTCAGAGAAACACAATGGACTTCTGCTGGACTGGGAAGGAAATGTTGTGCCATGGTGATTAGATGAATACATAAGCACAAAGTCAGGAAGGTGGCACCTACACTGTATATGATGGATCATTTCTGCCGGGCACATCTGAGGAGCTGCACATGACTGGGCTAGGGATATATTTTTTGCTAAAGCCATATATTTGTTACTAAAATATAACTTTTTGTGATGCTAATACAATTGTGTGCCTGTGTTTGTCAGAGTATATATATGACAGTAATCTAAACTGATATTGTGAGTAGGCTGGTATTATAAAGCCATATCAATGACAAATACAAGTTTAAAGACAAATTCTAATGTAAAAGTAACTTACTCTAGTCCTTTATGAGCATGTTATGTCTACATTACTGACCCTAGCTGACTATGAAGTTGATCACAATCTATCATTTGGTAAATTATGGCCATGTGAGCATTCGATCCTTTGTTAGGATGCAAATGCAGAAGGCAGACGCTAGAGGCATTCAGCTCTTTTCGGAGCAGTGCAAATCCAGATCTTAGTGTATTGAACTTTCACAAGAAGAAAAGAGCAGAATGTGATGAGAGTCCACCTTCTTCCGCACAGTTCTGTTTGGCTAATCAAAATCCAAATTCTTTAATACCAGTACTTTAATACCAACTTTTCATGTTTTTTTTGTTTGTTTGTTTGTTTGTTTTTTGTACTGGTATTGGTTTCTTTGTATAAAATAAGAAGAAAAAAATCATCAAAATTCTCAATACTTGGCACACATTTATGGGGCAATTGTTCACTTTTCAAATTCTACAGGATAGGGAAGTTAAAATTAAACTTGCACGATTCAGATAGAGCATATCATTTTAAGACATTTTTAAATTCACTTCTATTTTCAAATATGCTTTGTATTCTTGTTGAAAAAGAATACCATATCCTACACTAGTGGGAGCTAGTTGCTGATTGGGGATTATAAGCAGTAGAAAAAGAACGCTAAAAAAGCAAAGGAATCCTACTGGACAATTTATATAAATAAATAAACAGAAGTCAATCCTAATATATATAAAACATGTGTATTTATTCTAAATGATCTATTAATAAAACAGGTTAAGCAGCATATAGGGATGTCTCCCTTTTCAGCAAACACACTTAAACAATAATAATGGTATTCATATGATGACCATAATAAAATGGGACACAAGTATTATACCAAGTTAAAAGGACAATAAAAAGAATATGATTCCACCTAAAATAATCTGTTATGTCCGTGTAACCTCCGTTTAACAGATAGTACTATGGCTACATATCCCTGTGATATATCAAGTTTAGACACATCCAAACACAATCTGTAGATAGTTTGGACAGCTTCTGACTGTCAGCACAGTATAAGTTTATAAGTAGAAACGTGCGATTCGTTTCGGATCAATTCGAAATTCGGCTGAATTTGTTAAATTCGGAGATTCGAATTTCCGAATTGAAATAGTGCCGAATCTACCGAATAAATCCGAATTAGTTTGGATTTATTTGGTAGATTCGGATGGCCATGGATTACACTAGTATTGTACAGTATATTAGGTTATATCACTCTGCTAAGGGTTACACCTAATATACAGTACATATTACTAGTCTAATACACAGCACATCCCACCTAACACATACCGAAATTCTGAATTTCCGAACTGAACTGAATCCAGCTGAATTTATTCGAATCTGAATAAATCTGAAACAAATCCGAACCGAATTGATTCAAATTTTTCCAAATTCGAATCGATCCGAACCAAATTTTTTCACCATGCACAAGTCTATTTATAAGGTGAAGATTCAACCTTACCGGTAGCTTGAAAACCGCCGCCATGTTAGCTCCACTTACAGCATTCAGCTCCGGCAGTTAGTTTGCTTCACAGCGTTTCCCTTAGGTCCCACGTGATTCCAAGGAAGTCACTTGCCTTTAGATACAGATAGACTCAGAGTCACTACTTTGCACAACACGTGTTAAAGAACTGTAGAGTAACAAACGGACGTTTGTGGTATTGCACCTCTCCCTCTATGTGGGTCTGAAACTCCACAAGTCAGAGGCAATATTTCATAATACTCCTTAAAATCAATGTGGCAAAATAGACAGTAGTTGTTTAAAATTGCATGTTCAATCCAAATCATGAAAGAACATTTTGGGGGTTTCCTGTCCCTTTAAAATTACTTGATAAACTCTGGACAAAATTATTACCAAGTACCCCAAATAGTTTATTAATGTAACATGTTTTTTGACTAGGCGCTAGCGACACACTTGCAACATTATCTGATTGGTTGCGCTTCCTGTCCCCCACGGACACACGGACCAATCAGATAATGCAAACATGGCTGAGGGCAGTGTGCTCTGTTCTAATCAGAGCCTCTGTCGCCGCAACAGCCTCTGGGAATCTAACCATGGGTCCCATCCCCCCCCCCCACAACGTGCTTTTACCCGCATTCTGTCCGAGAACTTGCAAAAGCACAGTATAGGGGATGGGACCCATGGTTAGGTTCCCAGAGGTGGTTGCGGCACCTGAGGCTGATATTAGAACAGAGAGCTCTGAATCGCATCAGCCCTCGGCTATTATTGTATTATCTGATTGGTCCGTGAGGGACAGGAGGCACAACCAATCGGATAATATTGCATGTGTGTCGCTAGCACCTTGTGTTTTTTGAATGGTAAATGCACACTCAAATTACCATCCACCATTACGGATGATGTCAGGCACATAAATACAAATGCTTCCTGCTCAATCAATTAAAGTTAAACAATTAATAATAAGCACTTTTACAGTAATAAAACTAGCTAAATTAGACACACCAAATATTGATAATGCCCCTGTTCCAATCCCTTAAAGGGACATTAAACCCAAAATTTTCTTTTCATGATTCATATAGATAATACAATTTTTAAAAAGTTTCCAATTTATTTCTATTATCAAATTTATTTAATTCTCATGTTAGTCGTTGTTGAAGAAATACCTAGGTAGGTAGCGTGCAAATGCCTGAAGCACAACATGACAGGAAATAGTGCTGCCATCTAGTGCTCCTTCTAATGTATAACATTGTTGCAAAACCGCTGCGAAATAGTGCTGCAGACACGTGCACACTCTTGAGCTTACATTTCTGCTTTTCAAATAAGGATAACAAGAAAACAAAGAAAATATGATAATATAAGTAAATTAGAAAGTTGTTTAAAATGTTATATTCTTTCTAAATCATGAAAAAAAATAATGTGGGTTTAATGTCCCTTTAATGAGACATATACACATATATGTATGTTTATGGAGGACAATATCATACCTAATAGAAGCACTAAAGATTTCAACCTTTGATGTAATAGCTAAATCCCCTAAATTGCTATTTTGTTTGTCCTTAATGCTGAACATTAGTTTTTTGGATTGCAAAATCAGGGAGGTAAAAATTGTGAGCTTCAGGAGTATTAACAGCAGTATTTTAGGATTGTGATCACTGGGCAAACACACTGACAATACCGGCCAAAGCTCAGAAATTGTTGTTATCTGCTATTTTCATATATCATATTCAGAACGTTCCACTGCTACATAGAAGGATAAGGTATACCCTTGTCAACATATGGGTAAATGTTGAAATCTACCAAAATAATTCTAAATAAAATATAACCTCTCCAGACAGATCTCAATGAATCACTAGCCTAGTCTTGAGACTCTAATATATGATGTAAAATCAATGAGTAACATAATTAATCTCATAAAATAAATGGTCTCAGATAATGAGGAATATCAAAGAACTATAGACAAAGAGGTTAAAATCTTAAAAGATTCAAATACTGGACTACACAAAAGGGTATAAGACTTGGAAGAAACAATGTAATACTTGTTGGCCTCCCTGAAATGGTTAATAGTATATACACAGGAGATACATTTGTACAACACTCTCTTCCTCAGTTCCTTGATTTTATAAAGAAATTCCTTTTTTTAAATGTTTTCTTAATTTTTATTGGCATTTACATTACAGAAAAAAAAACAAACCTCAGATTTCAAATTACAAACTCAAACATAAGGGTACAGAGTGTTAAGAACATAGATTCGCTTATATCACTTAAAGGGACATAATACTCATATGCTAAATCACTTGAAACTGATGCAGTATAACTGTAAAAAGCTGACAGGAAAAAATCACTTGTGCATCGCTATGTAAAAAAGGAAGATATTTTACCTCACAATCTCCTCAGCTCAGCAGAGTAAGTTCTGTGTAAAAAGTTATACTCAGCTGCTCCCAGCTGCAGGTAAAAAAAAAAATGAAGAAATGAACAGCAGCCAATCAGCATCAGCAGTACTGAGGTCATGAACTCTTACTGTGATCTCATGAGATTTGACTTAACTCTCATGAGATTTCATAGTAAGCTTCCTTTACCTGATTGGTGAAATAATATGAGAGTGCACGAGGCTCATCCCCTAAGGTGTCCCAGGACAGACATACTAATATGCTGCTTAGAAATCCTTTACAATGGGAGGTGGCTACTGAGGAACTTTTGAGGTAAAATATCTTCTTTTTTACATAAAGATGTTCAGGTTATATTTTCTAGTCAGCTTTTTACAGCTATGCTGCATCACTTTCAAGTGTTTAAACATTTTGGGTATTATGGCCCTTTAATACACACAGTTGAGTTGTCTCTCTTTACACATCTCTTCACAGTATATACATGGTTTTCTATAACGCATCTAAATATTCTTCCCAAAAATATTTTATAGAATAAACATCATCCATTCTTTTTAACTTATAATAATGATACTTTTTTTTTTACAAATGTAACATGTGGTATGCACTTTGTTTCCATTCATGAATTTTAGGTATTCATTGTTGCTTCCATAGCCTTGCTGTGTAGCTCAGTTTAACATAATAGTTAATAAAGTGGATCTAAGTTTGCACTTTAATATAGTACTTTTATTGAATATAATTATTGTTGGATCTAACGGTACCTGGGTAGCAAGTATGCATTCTATTTATTTCCCTACCTTACTCCAATATGGTTGTATATGAGGGCATGTCCACCAAATATATATGTGCCATATCGCCTACTTCGTCACATCTCTTCCAGCATGAGGATCGTAATTGTAGGATAAATGAGAGCTAAACTGAATGGCGCCAGATACCATCTAGTCATCATTTTGAGGTTCATCTCAGATAAACTTATAGATGAAGAAGGCTTACTCATATAACTAAATGTCTTAAACCAGTCTTTATCTGAGAGATAGATATTTAATTTGCTTTTCCATGCGCTTATATACAGGGAGTGCAGAATTATTAGGCAAGTTGTATTTTTGAGGATTAATTTTATTATTGAACAACAACCATGTTCTCAATGAACCCAAAAAACTCATTAATATCAAAGCTGAATAGTTTTGGAAGTAGTTTTTAGTTTATTTTTATTTATAGCTATTTTAGGGGGATATCTGTGTGTGCAGGTGACTATTACTGTGCATAATTATTAGGCAACTTAACAAAAAACAAATATATACCCATTTCAATAATTTATTTTTACCAGTGAAACCAATATAACATCTCAACATTCACAAATATACATTTCTGACATTCAAAAAGAAAACAAAAACAAATCAGTGACCAATATAGCCACCTTTCTTTGCAAGGACACTCAAAAGCCTGCCATCCATGGATTCTGTCAGTGTTTTGATCTGTTCACCATCAACATTGCGTGCAGCAGCAACCACAGCCTCCCAGACACTGTTCAGAGAGGTGTACTGTTTTCCGTCATTGTAAATCTCACATTTGATGATGGACCACAGGTTCTCAATGGGGTTCAGATCAGGTGAACAAGGAGGCCATGTCATTAGATTTTCTTCTTTTATACCCTTTCTTGCCAGCCACGCTGTGGAGTACTTGGACGCGTGTGATGGAGCATTGTCCTGCATGAAAATCATGTTTTTCTTGAAGGATGCAGACTTCTTCCTGTACCACTGCTTGAAGAAGGTGTCTTCCTGAAACTGGCAGTAGGACTGGGAGTTGAGCTTGACTCCATCCTCAACCCGAAAAGGCCCCACAAGCTCATCTTTGATGATACCAGCCCAAACCAGTACTCCACCTCCACCTTGCTGGCGTCTGAGTCGGACTGGAGCTCTCTGCCCTTTACCAATCCAGCCACGGGCCCATCCATCTGGGCCATCAAGACTCACTCTCATTTCATCAGTCCATAAAACCTTAGCAAAATCAGTCTTGAGATATTTCTTGGCCCAGTCTTGACGTTTCAGCTTGTGTGTCTTGTTCAGTGGTGGTCATCTTTCAGCCTTTCTTACCTTGGCCATGTCTCTGAGTATTGCACACCTTGTGCTTTTGGGCACTCCAGTGATGTTGCAGCTCTGAAATATGGCCAAACTGGTGGCAAGTGGCATCTTGGCAGCTGCACGCTTGACTTTTCTCAGTTCATGGGCAGTTATTTTGCGCCTTGGTTTTTCCACACGCTTCTTGTGACCCTGTTGACTATTTTGAATGAAACGCTTGATTGTTCGATGATCACGCTTCAGAAGCTTTGCAATTTTAAGAGTGCTGCATCCCTCTGCAAGATATCTCACTATTTTTTACTTTTCTGAGCCTGTCAAGTCCTTCTTTTGACCCATTTTGCCAAAGGAAAGGAAGTTGCCTAATAATTATGCACACCTGATATAGGGTGTTGATGTCATTAGACCACACCCCTTCTCATTACAGAGATGCACATCACCTAATATGCTTAATTGGTAGTAGGCTTTCGAGCCTATACAGCTTGGAGTAAGACAACATGCATAAAGAGGATGATGTGGTCAAAATACTCATTTGCCTAATAATTCTGCACTCCCTGTAGAAAAGTAGTGTGTGAGTGCTTTATTCTAATAATATCTTGTATGCTAAGGAAAGGATCCAACGGATTGGCTGTAGTCTATTACCAAGGTCTTCAATTAGAGTTAGCTGCCTGCAGAACTTGGGTTTTTCTTTGTGGCTAGTAATGAAGTAAGGTGTATGTATGTATTCCAGGTGTTAAAAATATTGTTACCTAATTCATTCAATTAAGAATATAAATTAAATTTCCCTCCTGATAATATGGAATAACAATGTATCATTCTATGTATGTTGTTTATCTGCAACGGTGCAGCTGAGATTTCTGATGTGAAAAAGGATTTATATAGCAAAGGTAAGAAATTCCCTTTTTGATGCAGAAAGTGCACACAGAATCAGTTTGACCCCCACAGACCAAGGGAAATCCTTTAAGCCTAGAACTGTGATGATTACATTCTTAAATTTGCAGATGAAAGGTCGAGATTATGAGCATTAATAAAGCATTCTCAACTCTAGAATGTCAAGGAAAGCAACTGTTACTATTTCAAGACTTCTATGAAGTATCACAAAGGAGAAGACTTTTCTCACCTCTTTGTGCACAGTTGGTTAAAGAACTTTGTCAATTCACATTACAATATCCTGCTAGATTCAAAATAAAAGTTGGGGACTCATTTCAAATCTTCAACACTCTTGATGCAGCTCAAGATTTCAAACTCATATTTCCTTTTTTTATCCAATTATATGGTTCTACTATTTAGGTGAAGAGAATAATGTTTTTAAACACTATGGGCCAGATTATAAGTGGAGCGCAAACACGGCTGGAAGTAAAATTTTAACCCAGACGGGTTAGTGTGTGTATTATAAGTTGAAAATAATTTTTTTTACCTCTATCATCAAATTTGCTTAATTCTTCTGTTATTGTTTGTTGAAGAAATATCTGGATAGGTAGCGTGCATATGTCTGAAGAACTACATAACAGGAAATAGTGCTGCCACTGGGTTTATGTCCCTTTAAGGTATTTGAGTGGAAAGAACTCCAAAATGAACTCCAAAATGTATATATATGTGTATATATAAATGTATATGCATATATAAATACAAAAATACACGTACATACACACACACACACGTACATACACACACACATATACACACAAAACACAGGAATGGACCACACTCTCAGACCGGACCGGGTACACATCCTGTAAACTCCACAGCCCTGAACACTGACACACAGCTGTACAGTTCCCAGCAACCCAGGCAGTTAACCCCCAAGCTTCCTGGGTGACAGGCCCATATGGAAACTAACAAAAATTATCAACACAACGAGAACCTGGCACAATGCATACTTTCAATCAAACCAACTGGGAACCTCCCAGGGTGGCACAGACTTCTGTAATCTCCCCTGAGTAAATATAAAACACAGGAATGGAACGCACTTTCAGACCGGACCAGGTACACATCCTAAGTCACTGTAAACTAAACAGCAACTGACTCTCCCATTTTTGCTTTTAAACATTACTGTGTGCCTGCTGGTGAGTGCTAGGTTCTCTTTGTGTTTTGTAACATTTTTGTAATGTTTCCCTATGGCCCTTTCACCCAGGCAGCTCAGGGGTTAACTGCCTGCATTGCTGGGAACTGTGCAGCTGTCAGTCAGTGTTCAGCGCTGTTGAGTTTACAGTGACTTAGGATGTGTACCTGGTCCGGTCTGAAAGGGAGGTCCATTCCTGTGTTTTATATTTACTCAGGGGAGATTACAGATGCCTGTGCCACCCTGGGAGGTTCCCAATTGGTTTGTTTGAAAGTATGCATTGTGTGAGTGCTGCCAGCAAGTCACGAGCGGCATTGCACAAACATTGCTGGTCTCAAAGAATATAGATATGGAGCGCTCAACAAAGGAGCAATAGAGGACTAGAGAGTGATAACAAAGTCAAAATTAAAAATTTGTTCAAATGTATAACAATTTTATTTCTTATAAAGAAAGCACACATATAATTAAAAACTAATTGGACAGATATAAAAAAAAAAATTGGGACGTTTCCCCTTTAAAAAATAGGTACAGCAATACAGTTAGAGACCGGCAACGGGTTATGCCCTCCTGGGCTTTGATGCACAGTGGAGAAGCTGGCGACCTCCAGCCCCACAATACTTGAAATTCAATACTCCACAGCACCATATATAAATATAAATCTTCTTTATTTAAATGTTAAAAGCATACATAGAACAGGTATGCGACGTTTCAAGACCATAGTCTCTTAATCATGCATACATAGCAATGCACCTGGGTCTTAATTTAAAAAGAACACCAACCAATCACAATGGGGATCAAAAAACACCTTGCAATGTGTGTAACCATTTCACTGCTTTTATTATATAATACAACATTTCATGTTGGTGTTTACTGCCATCTATAGGTGAATATTAACAATTAAAAACAATATAAATACATAAAGACCAGGTAAATTACATCAAAAGAGCATATGTACATATCAAGAAAACTACATTTCATTTTTTTCTAACAAGAAGTAAGAGGCTTTTTAACATATAGGATAGTATTCACAGCATATTTACCCTATTTTAAAACTTAACCATTTGTGCTATCTTGCACATTTTAATTTTCATTGATTCTTTTTCTATGTTTTTCTAAAAAAAGAAGAAATTTTAAAGCTACACATTACAACATTACCATTGGATAAAGTTGGATAAAGCTCATTTACTGAATAAAGGAGTTTAAATATAAAGAGTCTAGATGTGTGGTTAGAGGAAGACGGACAGATCCCATTCTCTATTTAACCCCTTAGGGTGCATGGTATCCAACTTATGGATCCAAAATGCTTCTCTTTGTTTTAGACATGATTAAGAACCTGGCATAGGTTTGAAACGTTGTTGTTATAATGGACCCTGTAAGAGATTAATAAAGGTCTTTTAAATTCTACTGGGGGCTGGAAAATTACCTTTTTTGAAATTGATATTGGGGTTTGGCTAACCCTTTCCTGTGCCCCAGACTGAAAAGGTGCTGTCTTTCACTACTGTTTTTCATATCTCTTTGTTTTAGAAGCATTTCTCTGTTACCTCCTCCTCTAAGCACACCCACCTGATCTATGATTTGCCATCGAAGCTGACTAATTTGATGGCCATATTCCACAAAATGGCAAGCTACAGGCGCTTTTTCATCTTTTTTCCTAATGTTAGATTTATGTTGATTGAGCCTATTTCTCATGCTTTGGGTAGTTTCTCCTATATAAATCCTGGCACAAGGGCATTTTCTAATGTAAACCACATATGTGTTTTCGCATGTATAATAAGATTTTAACTTAAATTTATGCCCACTTCTAGGATGAACAAACTCCTTGCCTTTGATTATAGAATGGCAATTGCCACAACCCAAACATGGATAGCAACCAACATTTTTCTCAGTGATATACCTTTCTTTATTTCTCTGTTTAGATCCTAAATCTGATTTGACTAAAATATCACCAAGGTTCTTAACTCGCCTATAGGCCACAATAGGTTTATTTTGGAATGTCTTTATTTCTTTATTACAATTCTGAATGATGTGCCAATGCTTTCTGATAATGTTAGATATCTTGTCACTATATTCATTATGCTGGGATTTAAAAAATAGGCTTAGATCGATAAAAAAACCAAGTAAGTACTTTAAATCTGCATATCAGCAAATACTTTATAAACTACTTGACAATCTCAGTAGTTTCCACGGCACAAATAGACAATTTTAACACTTAGAAGTTATACCCTTGAACTAAAAGTTCACTAATACAGTATAAATAGATGACTTGGAAAAAAAGGAAAAAGATTAACATTGAACTCCACAGTGATCAATATACTAACTAGATTGTATCCAGGAGACAGAAGATATATGCATAGTATAAGAAATGTGATAAGTGCTGATAAAATGCTAGAGATGTGCTCGTAAGGTGCTATTGTGACATATATCTAATAAAGTGCTTATGTGATAGGTAGCGCTAATTTGCTACAAGTAACAAGATTGCATTTTCAGAAAGATTATAAATAATAATCAATGTGTCTCTAAAATAACTATAATAAGAACATAAATGCTAATCAATGAGTACAATATAATACTCCAGCAAGATAAGAATGTCTGGTTGACTAGAGTGGTTTAAGCCAACGCAACAGTATTCGTCTGCAAAAAATCTCATTAAATCTCTTTAAATTGCCTTTAAAATATCCATATATTTGAAGTTTAGGTGAATTGACCTCAAAGTAGGAAGTATATAATCAACAGAAGCAAAGTCTTTGAGTAAATGTATTGTAGTGCAACCTTTACCAAAACGGATTTAAGAGACCCCTCGCTACCTTCGCAGCTTTACCCGGGTGTTCTCTGTCTGTTAGCGTTTCCTTTGGCGGATGTAAAAGCCTTAAAAAGTTTAGGGATATCAGAGGTTACTTACAAACCCTCAGCCGCAATCGCGGCTTAACTTGGTGTCTTATCTCCGACCGTTAATCCCAGCACACAGGGTATGATGTCTATGACGACTGGCTTTTCTGTTCGTCAGTGTAGTAATCCTGCAGCACGCTAGAAGTTGTCAGCGTGAGAGCAAGTTTATGAACGGCCGTTTAAATAAAGTCTCTCCTGGTCCCCTCTGCCTCCATCCAAATGTTCAGACTCCTTAGGTGGGGGATCAAGGTGCAAATGCTCCAGTAGTGTATATAAATGTTATTGTGTTTCGCCCTTGGAACAGAGCTGTATCAAAACATACTCTAGGTCATCCGTATATGTCCTTAAATACCCTTCTCTGGCAGTTCATTGGTTATTGGCACTTTAAATTTTAAAGGGACATTAAACACTAAATACATGCTAGATAGAATGATGCATTCAAAGAAAAGATTAGTCCATGACTAACATGTAGATGTATTTTTTAAAGTTTCATTAGTTGTTTAAAAAGTGACAAAATAAGTGTAAAGTTTTAGTGTCTATAAAACACTGGGAGCTGCCATGTTGTAACTTGTGTTACCTTCTCTGCTGTGGCCAATTAGGGTCAGTTATAAATAGGTCACTAGAGTGTGCAGCCAATGGTTGTGATGGATTTAACAGTGTTCTGCACTTCCATTTCTAACAGGAACTGAAAAGCTCGCAATTTCAGAATGGAATTACAGACAAAGAGGACAAAATAAATAATGAAAGTATATTGCAGAGTTGTTTTATTATATACAATTTATCATTTTATATTACCATCTCAAAGTTTTTAATGTCCCTTTAAGGAGGAATTTTCTATTTAGAATGGAGTTTCTCTTTAAGATGGATTACTTCATTTGCAGTATTTCAAGAACGCCACACTTAAAGTGTCAGTAAACCTAAAAAATAATGTCATATAATTCTGCACATAGCGCAGAGTTATATAACATTATATTAGCCTTATCTTTATAAAACCTAATATTTCCTTTGATTTTTTTAAAAAAATGACTGTTTTTCAGACTCGCTCTCTGTGCTCTTCTGAGCGGGTCTGTTTTTATAACACAGCGCATTGGGCCAGCTGTGTCTATTCACAGCCCGGTCCGACTGCGCCATTATACTCAGTGCAGCTCGCTCCTGCTGTCAGACAGAGCAGGAGCGAGCTTGCACTGAGTATAATGGCGCGGTCGGGCCGGGCTGTGACTAGACACAGCTGGCCCAATGCGCTGTGTTATAAATTTGTAATAAAACAGTAAATGAAGGCACTTTCACTGATTAAAATCATTGTAGAAATATTGTAAAATATATAAGTAATCATCCTTTCATTTTCTTATAAATTCCGCCACCTGCAACAGTCTATTTCAGTGTAAAATGCTGAATCACGCCAAGCATAACGACCCACTCTGCTGGACGCCAAAGGGAATGCGTTACGATTGGCTACGATGTGATTTGTCATTTTACACTGAAATAGACTATGTGTTGCAGAGGAACGCCGGAATGTATAAGAAAATGAAAGGATGGTTATTTATATATTTTAGCGTCTACAATGATTTTAATCAATGAAAGTGCCCTTCATTTACTTTTTTTTTTTTTACAAATATTGTTGAGTTGTATACAATCACTTTAACGCTGGAATGTCCCCTTAAAGGAGGCAGCCCTTTAAAAAGTGGGATACCAGGGAGGTTTAAAGTGATAATTGGGAAGCATGCTTATGCATATATCTTCTACCTGTATTAGAACACTCTGCCAGACCTCCATCTAGTTTGTTTCCTGAAACAATAAATGTAGTTTGCATTAGTTATCAGGTTTGTCCGTGTATTCATCAGTAATAGTTTACAAGAATAAAGTATGTGACCCATTCATTTGAGACATCTATACACGCTGGGGGCGCATGAGAGACTGAATCCTGTTTCGCTCGTTGCCAGTAAGCAAGATGTTCCCAGACCCGCCCACAACATGCACAATGTGCTTTCCTCACTGTTTTGGTCTCTGCTAGGTACCGTAGATCGTTCAAGTTCCTCCGTCCCCGCTATATCCTGTCTGATACCCAGTTGTCAAGACAGCTACCTGGGTAATTATAGCATAGAGCCTGTTTGTGTGGTGCTAATATAATTAATAGAATATTTTTATCTGTGTTGAGGAAGTAACTTACGTGTGTGTATATATATTATATATATATATATATATATATATATATATATATATATATATATATATATATATATATATACACATACATGTGTGTAGTGCTCTGGAAATATTAATATATTTGCGGGTCTTTATAACAGCGTATATAAAGTTTGTGTATCTGTCTATTTGATTAATACGTATGGTTCTGCGGAGTCGTATAAAGCCATAAGTATTGTATGGGGGTTTGTACTCAAGCGCATGTAAAGTGTTTGCATTTTTATAGCGGTAAATACAGTGTAGCCGTGTACGTATAATAGTATAAATAATATGTTGGGGTTTGTACATAAGTCTATAGCAGTGAATGTTTTGCACCTTTGTTGTTAGCTATATATGTGTGAATCTATTTGTATATGTCAATATGTGTAGTGTATTTGTGTGTGTGTGTATATATATATATATATATATATATATATATATATATAGTTCTGTTTCTGAGCTACAGTATATTTAATGTTTGTGGTTCTGTGTAACAGAATAATCTGTATCTGTGGCTCTATTCGAGATTTATACATGACAGTATGATGATCTATAGTAGTTGTCAAGCACTGGTATATATAATTTGTGCATCTTGTATACTTGTAAATTTATTGCAAATGTATGAATGTAGATAATATATGTATTGTGTCCAGTGTATGTATTGTATGTATGTGTGTGTTAAGTGAACAAAATCTAAACAAATAACTCCCACCCATACACTTTCCCCCCAGAGCTTCTTCATTTAATCACATCTTCAACAATTGTTTGGGGATGTAAAGTTTTAATGTCTAGAAAATGAGCAATTAAACCAGAGGAATTTTACAAAACGTTAAGTATTTAATAAAATAATTTTATTATTAACTAGGACCGTTTCCAAATTAGTTAAACTATACCTAGTAACACAACTATACAACTCTATGCATATGGTAGAACTAGAAATCAGTACAATGTCACAATACTTTACGATGATATCCAACAAATTAAACTGTTAAACTAAAATATATAAAAATGTGTCAGCTCATACTAACTCTGCCTTCTGTTTTCAACTAAATGAACTATCCTGTACCATTTTCTACAAAACCATAAAAAAAAAAAAAAAAAACTAATACTATTGGCAAAATGTTGCATGAAATTTGCCAATCAGTCCCCAGGCAAAACCTACACAGTATCCACATAAATCAACTATACACAAACACACACATATCACTTTTACTTATACTAAAGAATATGTACTGTATGTGCATTTATTTGTATTTCTACAGGCAGCGTCAATCGGCTCTTTTCAGTACCGGATTTATTAGTGTGAAAAGGCAGCACAAATATATGTGCAAATCCAGATATTTTCGAGTTGCACTTTTACACTTATAAATACGGTACTAAAAAAATGACAAATGCTGCTGCTTGTGGCCTTATTCCGCATGCCTACTAAAGTTTAACAACTACACATTAAAGATATTTTGTTACTGCTCATACAGTGCAAACACATAGATAATGTCAGCCCTAGAGCAGCAATGCACTACTGGGAGGTAATGGAGCTTGTTACTTCCTACTAAAAAGGGCTGATCATAGAAAATCTAGATATCAAATCATAATTAAAGGGACATGAACCCCAAAAATGTTCTAGTATACCATTTTTTAAAAAAGTTTCCAATTTACTTATTTGCTTTGGTCTTATGTTATTCTTTGTTGAAGAGATAACTAGATTGGTAGCGTGCACATCATGTCTAGGGCATAACATGACAGGACATAGTGCAACCATCTAGTGCGCTTGCTAATGTATAACATTGTAAAACCGCTGCTATATAGTGCTGCAAACACGTGCACTCTCCTGAACGTGCCTTCCTGCTTTTCAAAAAAGAAAAACAAGAAAAAAAAAATTTGACAATAGAAGTACATTGGAAAGTTGTTAATAAAATTGTTGTATATGAATAATGAAAGAATTTTTTTTTTTTTTTTTTTTAACGTCCCTTTAATGAGTTCAGTGCCAGGTAGCAAAACTGTTATTGCATGGATGCCTGATAAAAAGTCACCTTGAATATAGAGTCCAGCTTTTGGCACAACTTCTGAAAATGGACTTTATTAAAGGCTCATGTTAGGGAAACCTGCTGAATTTAAATAATAGTCCATTCAAACAATGATCTGAATTTATCTGACATTTTGTTTTGTTTGCTGTGTTTCAGAATTTTGTACTAGAGCCCGTCTGCCTCTGATTCTTCACATGGCGCCTAAAAAGAAAGATATTTTACTCGCAGAATGGACCTCAAGTGGCATGGAAATACTCTGAGTTGTTCTGCTAACGGATATGGTCTTTTTTTAATATTTTGTTTACACTACATTCAGACTGCTGTAGTAGGAGTCAAATTGGACATCATGGTTCATTAATTTTAACCCAATATATGGACAACAGAAAGCTGATAACACTACCATTTTAGAACAGTATGTGATATTGTCTTGGTATTTATGTGACTGCAGATATCGTGTACCTTTATGTTGGAAATAAGAGAGTGCTTTTTAATAATCTTTTAACCTTCTGATCCAGAACTTCCAAATACTGGCCCAAAAGGCCTGCTTAACTCTGGTGAGTTACCATGGTTGCTTTGTGTTTGTAAATTTTTGTGTAATTGTCTGGCTTTGCTTTTTTGATTCAGAAGAGATTACTAGTTTTTAACTGCAATAAAAGATAAAAGTTAATATTTTGCCATTGTTTTAACAGTATTTATTTTTATCTCTAGTGACGCTGCAAGTATGTGTGTTTAAAGTGATGGCTAATCCTAGCATTTCAAAAACTCTAGGATTTACCATCGCTATAAATAAAGGCTACCTTAAGTCATCAACTTTTTAAAAATGTGTGTTACAAGTACCTGTCTTTTGCAGCGGCTTTGCTGCTAATCAAACGCCTCTAGCAGACCACAGCAAAGATCTTTTTTTTTTTTCTTCAATGAGGTGATGTTACCATCTCTTAGCCAATAGCCATTTAAGCCATACGGCACTGTGCCAGATGGCTAGCACGGCTATTGGCTAAGAGGATAGAAATGTCACTTCATTGAAAAAAAGATCTTTGCTGTGGGCGGCAGGAGGGGCTCAGATTAGCAGCAAAGCTGCTGTAGAAGATAGGTACTTATATTCACTTTTTAAAAACATTTATGACTTTATTTATAGCGATAGTAAATACTCGGATTTACCTTCACTTTAACCTAACCCCTGTGTGTCTTTTTATTATTTTAATAGTCCTTTAAAAAGCGTATAAAAATAATGTATTTACAAATAGCTTATTGCACAGCAGAAGTGTTCACATCCTTATCTATGGCGACCAGGATTCCTGTACTCGAACACTGGGGAATTTATTAGATCTAATTTCTTCTATTATGGGGACTCAGAATTTTAATAGATTACTTAGAATCCTCTACTAATATGCTTTTCTGATAATTTATGAAAACTGAGTTTTATTTCTGTATAATTAATGTTCTATTTCTTTGCAGACCACCTACCCGTTAGTTTTTTTGTAAAGTAGTTGGAGGCATGAGCTATTTAGACAAGCAGAGGCGCTACTGCTTGAGCCATTATACTTTCTGGGCATGGGCTCCTGGCTACTCAATATGTGCACTAAAGCTTCACGCAAATTTCTAGGAGGCAACAAGGAGCTTCTGGCTGTATCGCTACTGCTTCTAGATGTTAGAGTTGTGGTCCAGGAGTCAACAAACAGATTTATATTTAACCCCTTCACGGCCAAACTTATTTGCCTACATCGGAACAAAATTGAGATGTAAACAAATAAGTTGAAAAGTGAAATCATGCGATTGTTCATGCGATTGCATGATTTCAATGATGGGATCGTGTCCCTTCCTCCAGCCCGCGATCCCATTCGGGAAGTGTCTTTGGCTTCAGTACAGCCAAAAGGCTAGGATGTTCTATGCCGTCCTAAGGGCGTTAAAGCCCAGTGCGGTTAGAATGGCATAGAACATCCTAAGGGCGGGAAGGGGTTAAATAATAAAGTCACAAAAAACAATGGTGGCAAATTTTTATTTTTAAAGTCTTATGCCGAGAGAGTGAAGTCTTGGCTTGTCTTTTTTTCACTCAAGGAACAAGTTTGGACACTGGCCTTCTAGAACATAGTTTTACTAAAAACACAGGAAAAAAATATCGTGATACTTATTGTTGTTACCTGATTAATGTACTTTCCTTTTTTTGGTTCTAGCAACACCCTAATTTATTAGAATTTTTTTTTCTTAGATGACCATCTGCAAAAATCAAACAAATAAAACCGTGCCCATAAAGGACACCGAGGAAACTTCTGCAGAACCCCCTCAGCATTCCAGAAAAAATGGTTGGAGCTGGCCCCCACACCCACTGCAGATCATTGCATGGGCTACTTTTATCTTTTTCACAGTCATAGGTTTTGGAATTCTTATCCCCCTCCTGCCTCGTCATTGGGTGCCAGCAGGTTATATTGTATCCTTTTGGGCTTTTTTACTGTGTGTCATACATGCGAAGGACTGGGAGGTTAGGAAAATGGGGTTTGTGGCCCAGTAGTGGAGTCTTTTTGTGCAGTAGGTGGAGTTTGGGCTGGTATTAGCAACACCTTAGTCCTCTTAAAGTCTTACCTTAGATTAAGCTGCAAATATCCTCCTGCACCCTTTCTATATCGAGTAGTAGTAACGGTAAAAAAGTTATTTAAACCTCTTAAAGACATATGGCGGAATTTTTCCGTCATAAAACAATTGAGCAAACTGAAAGCTGTGTCCTTAAAGGGTTAAAATGAATATTGATTCTGGTTACTTTGAAATGACTGCCAAGCTCCACCCACTGATAACTTTGCGATCTGGGCTACATCTAGGCACCCTGCTGAACATCATTGTTGAAACCAACTAGTGAGCCTTTTGTGATTGGATGACATAAGCAGCCCAGGTTGTGATGTCATCAGTGGGCGGAGCTTGTCAGCTATATCAGTGGCCAGAAACAATATTCCCCTACCCAATCCCATCATTGAAATCTCGCGATCGCATGCACGATCGCGCAATTTCAGTTTGTTTACATCGGAACTCTGTTCCAATGTAGACAATGTAAAACCGTCACGATAGGGTTAAAAGGACACTTAAATCAACATTAAACTTGTATTATTCAAATAGAGCAGACACTTTTAAATAACTTCCCAATTCACTTCCATTGTCTAAGTGTGAATACTCTTTTTATATGCACACTTTCTGAGGCACCAGCTCCTACTGAGCATGTGCAAGATTAAAAAAAATATACTTGCTTAAATAGTGTATGATTTAATAGGTTGTAGGGAGAATACTGCATAGATCTATATGCTCCAATTACTGGCCGTACCTTCATCTAGAGAAGATTTACTTATGCATTTGAAGTTTTAGCTGGTCCCTAACAATTCTGAATTAATAACCCTTGCCATGTAATCATCTGAAATGTTGGCCTGTTTTTAAAGGGACGTTAAAGCCATTTTTATATAAACAAAATATATGTCTGCAATTAAGCAACACATTTGCAAAAGATCTTCATAAAAAAAATTAACATTATTTTATCTGTCACTTTGTTCTCAAAATGTGCTGGTTTTGCAAGTCTAGAGCAATCCAGGAATACACTCCTTTAAATGCATCTTGATTATGTTTGTCAGAAGTGAGATGCAGATAAACTGCTTCACTTATCTGAGGAATCACTATACAACATGTAGTATTGGGTTGTGCAAACTGCTGTATAGCTAATAATGCCGGGTATACACCCCAGCCTCTCTAGGGGGAATTAATTAATGCACTATTTACTGAGGTAAATTACAGGAGAATCGGACAAAATAACTAATACATTTACATTGAATTGATTTGTTTTATTGTGATCAGTTAAATGCATGTATGGGGTATTTTATGTCACTTTAAAGAGAATGTAAACATCTTGTAATTAGAAGATATTTCTATTTTCTTGCTATAATTTAACATATCAGCCAATTGTAAACATTTTTAAAACAAATTAACATTTTGTTTACTGTAATTGTTTTTAAGTAGCCAATCTCTGCCCACCTCTTGCTTCATTTAGAAGGGCCAATCTGGAGTTTTAAAGCTGACAAGGCTAGCTACAGTCATATTAATAGTATAGAGTACATTGCTTTTTAGCTCTTAAAGTAAATTCGGTAAATGTATGTAGCAGGGTTGGTCTTGAGAAATCTGAATTGTTATTTTGCAGCTGTTTTACTTTGCATAGCTAAATCTTTTATATGAAAATCTCAAGGTGTTTACTGTGACGTTCAGCTGAGCTAACAAATGTAGAATCAAGTACTCTACTGTATCTTGTAAAATGTTATGGCTCCTTATCTATCTCTTGCTAGTGCACTGGTGCAATGTTTACCTTGCACTGTGTTGTTCATTTCCTGGCTGTGACCATCAATCCAGCAGATAAGAATGTCCAAGCCAAAAGCTCTCCAGGTCCTCTCCCTGTGTTTGATCGCAGCAAACATACTCATGTTATTGAAAACATGCACTGCTATATCTGCGAGGTAGTCGTGTAAGTATATGGGTTCTGTTTGATCTGTTTGCAGGTTATACTGTCAGGCATACATCATTTATATCGTTCTGGATTTTCATATTATGTTAAAGGGACAGGAAATCCATTTTTTTTTAAAAAATTTCATGATTTAGATATATTATACATTTTTAAACAACTTTTCCAATTTACGTCCGTTATCAATTTTGATTCATTCTATTGGTATATTTTATTAAAGAAGCAGCAGTTCAATCCAGGGAGCTAGCTGAGCACATTTGTAAGCCAATAAAAATGGGTATACAAGTTCAGTCACCAATTAGCATAGATATGCTTTTCAACAAAGGATACAAAGAGAATAAAGCAAATCAGGTAATAGAGGTAAATTGGAAAGTTGTTTAAAATGCTATGTTCTATCTGAATCATCAAAGAAAAATGTTGGGTTTCATGCCTCTTTAATACTAGTATTGAAGTATAGGCACTGCTGATGTATTCCTGCTTTAGGCATGATCGTTGCACATGGGTGCCTCAGTTTAAAACTGGGACATGCAACTACTGGTTTCCGCTTTGGACCAGCAGTTCTCTGCTGCTCCTGAGCAGTAATTGAACAATGTGTTTAACTCCCTTTGCGGGGTTAAACACATTGCATTTCAGGGTTGCTAGTGTTAAAATTTCATGCTCTTACAAATACTTATGTATTTCCCCCCCGCTATAATGGCCTTCTAATGGTATGTTCTATCTATATATCTATCTATCTATCTATCTATCTATCTATCTATCTATCTATCTATCTATCTATCTATCTATCCTAGGGCTAGTTTACAAGAGGAGCGCAACTGATTAAGCATAATCTTATATTACTAGTGAATGGTAAATAGGTTTACCACACAATCTTAACGAGCACAACCTTTTTATAGTGTGCTCTATACTGAATAAATAGAGCAGGGTGCGCTATTATCCCTCATTACACGGTGAGAGTTGAATTAACATCCTTTTTACTGCAATTTTGTTTTCAATAGTCAAATTCGACCCACCATTTGCCTTATTTTGGAAGAGCTTTCTGGGCTAGCCCCAGTTATAATGTTAGTACAGAGTGCATTGTTTTGTAATTGTTATCTGATAAAGCCAATAAAATAAAAAATAAATATCTACCTTGAGAAGTCAGTCTGGTTATTACAGAGCTAAATTACACAAAAAGAGGGTGAAATAAGTAATGAAAGTATACATATAAATCTCAAGGTATTTACTGTCTTTTTACATTTTAGCCAGGTGGTCAGTCAAATTCGCCGATGTTTTTAACATATATTTCATTATAAAATCATAATTTAAAACTTATTGGAGAACTATTTGATCTTTGGCTTATTGTTTGGGAGATAGATGTCATAGGTTTTTCAGTGTACCCCATAGAAGTCTGTTATGTGAGGGATTTAGCACACTCGCACTATCCGACATCCATATGTTAGCACACCCTAGACTTTCACTTATGTGCCGCTATTGATTTAACATGTGGTTAGCTCACAATAGCTGCTAATATCTTTTTTTTTTTTTTTTTAAATAATTTTTTATTGAGGTACAATAAAAGTTTAACAAACATAGCCAAAACAAAAGGCCCGATAGACCACAATCTATATAGTCGGGCTACTATAAGACATCAAATACATAGTTCTTAAGGCACCAAATAACATTTACTCGTGGTAGAGTTGGGAAAAAATATAGGAAATATACAAAACATAGCAATTTTATTTAAGAGAGTAAGAACATGAATAGATATATTGTAACCTCATTTTTTTTTTAATTTTTATTTATATTTTCCCAGTTACGTAGAATACTTTCTTGTATGTGGAAATATATATTTTTTAGATATCAGACTTGTATTCTAATCTCGAATCACTCAGTGCAACCCATTCAGCTGCTAATATTTTTGCTCTCCACTTGTAATCTTGCCCATAGATAGTCTGTCGCTGCTGAGCCACATGATTGGCAGCAGCATGCGTGCACAGCTCTGTATTGGCTCACTGTCTGTGTCCTACTCACTAGTAATTAATTTCAGCTCCTGAGTGTGACTTTAACTGTTTGTTTGAATTCTTTGTGGTAGTTAAAGGGACATAAAACTTTTATTTTATTAGCCTTATTCTCTTGGTATCCTTTGTTTAGTAATTATACGTCAATTAGGTTTAGGAGCAGCAATGCACTGCTGGAAGCTAACTGCTGATTGATGTCTCCACAAATTTGACACTTGTCATTGGCTCACCTGTTCATTTATCTCCCAGTAGAGTATTGCTGCTCCTTCAACAAAGGATACCATGAGAATGAAGCAAATGTGTTCATAGAAATTGGAAAGATTAAAATTGTATGTGCTATCTGAATAATGAAATAAACATTTTGGGGTTCATGTCCCTTAAAATACAAAGAATTACACATAAGCGTTAAGGTTCCTCAGTGTGTGAGGGTTAAACGTACGTCAACAAAAGCATTTATCCAATAATAAAATGCAGACTTATTACATGCACCTTCTTATTGCATACATATGTCCTTTCCCTTTAACAGTAGGATAGACAGTGTGTTTTCCTCTATTGTCATTTTACTGATAATTTTTTTTTCTCTTACTTTACATTTATCCTACTTTTGTAACCTATTTTCTCCATTACAACTCTGTGATTTTGAATGTGAATGGTTAAAATAAGCACACTATTTTTGAGAGCAATCTTTTGTGGTGATACGTCAAATATTATTGCCCTCTGTGGCTGAGAAAAAGAGCATTGATATTTGTGGAATTTGTCACTGTTAAGACTTGTTTTATTTGTAGGGGTCCCAAATCAAAGCACTGTAGTATATGCAACAAATGCGTCAGCAATTTTGACCATCACTGCAAGTGGCTGAATAACTGTGTGGGAGGCAAAAACTATTGGTAAGTGTTAAGATTCCTCTGACCTCCTCTTAGCTTCCACATACATGTAGCGCATATTTGTACTCGCGTCACTAGAGGGATAGGCGGGACATTTGTATCACTAATATCGTACATCATTGTAATCTAGAATTAATTCCTAAATCATATACACAAGATGATATAGTAAACTTGTGGTTAGAGAATACATTTGTATTTTTTTTGGTCATTTGCTCAAACTGTCCTTATTAGACAAAACCCACAATATAATATTAAAAGGACTTCCTAGTGCGATAAAAATAGTGCGCTATTTTGTTAGAAAGTTTTAAACAAACTCCTTCCTGCAAAGGTATTAAATAAATTGCCAAATTACAGCTTGTAAAGCAGTCAGAATGAGGCATACATGGGTATACTCCAATCACTGGCCTTATCCCCGTCTTGGGCGGAGTGGAGGTGTTCCAGTTGAGCAACTTTGACTTTGTGTTTAACCCTTTTTAAAAGAAAAAAAAAATGTATAAAAATAAAATACTCTTACAAAATGGAGCATTTTATTTTCACATTAGAATGTCCTTTTAATGAAAGAAAGTCAGAATGAAACTATAATGGTTTAGATAGAGCACGTCATTTTAATAGACTTTTCAATTGACTTTTTTTCTTAGCTCTCTTAGTATAAAAAACACACCTGAATATGCTCAAGAGCTAGCTGGTGATTGGTGCTGACGCATATTTACTACTTGTTATTGACTCACCAGGTGTGTGCAGCAACTTCCCAGTAGTGCGTTTCTGCTCTGGAGTTAACGTTAACTTTGTGCAAGAATTAAACACATAGGTGTACATTTATTAAGTCTCTAAGCGGACAATTTCTCAAATAGAGAACCTGACCACCTGCAGTTGGCACTTGCTATACAGCATTGCGTGGCAAATTTAGCAATGCACAAGAGGTGTCTTGTCCAGTGCCGCCCCTTATCTTGTGAAACTAGTCATGCGAGAGCAGGGCCTAATGTTATAGTAAACATGTGGTTAGAGAATACATTTGTATTTTTATGTTCATTTGCTCAAACTGTCCTTAATTAGACATAATCACCCTGAACTTACTTGTTCTGGACAATTTATCTCCTCCACCTCAGAGGTCAGGAATTGCATCTTAAAGGGACCTAATACTCATAGGCTAAATCACTTGAAAGTGATGCAGCATAACTGTAAAAACTGACATGCAAATATCACCCGAACATCTCTATGTAAAAGGGAAGATATTTTACCTCAAAATGTCTTCAGCTCACCAAAGTAAATAAGTGTAAGTGCACAGTTACACTTCAGCTGCTGTCCAGTTGCAGGTTAAAAAACAAAACACAATAGCCAATCAGCATCAGCCGTAACAATGCTGAGACAATGCTTGACTTTGCTGAGATCTTATGAGATTTCACTGATATGAGATTTTATAGTAAACTTCCTTAAACTGAATAGGAAAATATCATGACTGTGTCTGCACACAACAGATGCACACTCCCTTGCAGGTTCTGGGAATAGCACCCTGATTGGCTGCTTAAAGTCTATTTACAGTGGGGTGTGAATGCTTAGGACATTTTGAGGTACAATATCTTCATTTTTTACATAGACAGGTGATATTTTCTAGTCGGCTTTTTACAGCTATTCTGCATCACTTTCAAGTGGTTCACCATCCTGTTATCATGTAAGTTTGTGGCTGAGCCTGCTCTGAAAAGCATTAAAAGCTGTGGATGCAGCTTAAAGGGACATTCCGGTCAAAATATAAATGCACATAGATTTATTTCATCTTTGAATAGAAGCATATTTGCAATATACATGTATTGGCAAAAATGCTTCTATTAAGAGTTATCACTGTTTTAGTATTAACATTTTTCTCTGCAAGTGCATGTGAAGCATAGCTAGATATTCTCACTGCACCCACATTTTAAATAATGCAGCTGCATCAGATCATTAGTGGGGCTTGTATCATGTCAGCAATTAACACATTGAGTCATTACCAGATGGTACAAGCACCATAGGCTCTCCTAATAAGTGTTTGGTTTAAAATGCTGGTGCACGGTGCATACTTAAATACACTTTTGAAACAGCTATAACTTTTATTAGAAGCATTTTTGCTAATGCATGTATATTACAAAGTTGCTTCTGTTCAATACAGAAATGCACCCATGTGGTTTTAAATTTTGGCTGGAATATCCCTTTAATACATTTTCCCCATAGTTCTGTGCAAGCAAATGCTCTAACACATTAGAACATTTTCTATTTGCACTTTTATGTGCCTTTAATACATGGACTTGATATTAAAATCACTCCAGCATGTATCTGTTAATTGTAGTAGCATGTTGAGCACTATAGATTTACTGTCAGAGAATGGTAGAAAATACATTCTCTTAGCTATCTTAAGAAATTGTGATAAAGTGGCATTGGTCCTAGCAAACTGATGGTGCCAGAATAGGTAGTACAATACAAACGGAGATGGATACTGAGAGATACAGTAAGCACATTAAAGACACATGAAACCTATTTTTTTTTCTTTCATGATTAAAATAGAGCATACAAAGCAACTTTCCAATATACTTGTTACTAAATGTGCTTCATTCTCTTTGTATCCTTTTGCTGAAGGAGCAATAATGCACTACTGGCAGGTAGCTGAACACATCAGGTGAGCCAATGAGAAGTGGCATATATATGTAGCACCAATCAACAGCTAGCTCCCAGTAGGGAGTCTACCTAGGTGTTCTTTTCAACATAGAAACCAAGAGAATGAAACCAATTAGATAATAGAAGTCAATTGCAAAGTTGCTTAAAATAGCAAGCTCCATCTGAATCATGATCATTTAATTTTGACTTTAGCGTCCCTTTAATTATAACATATAAAACCCAAGATTCAGCACCTGGGAAAGATAGCAGTTGGTGTGCAGGCTAAAGGGGCTTTGCACCTTAATCCCAAAATATCCAACGAAGCAGAGAAAAGTTTTACTCTTATGCTGAAGCAGGTTTTACACTTCTGATGTCTTAATGTGTAAACATCAGTTTTGTTTTTTATTTAGAATTTTTTTTGAGGAACAAACAAAGAAGTATAAAGCAATACATGGTCTCAGAAAGAGGTTACAATCTCAAGCAGGATTATCAGCTCAATAACGTCCGTTCTTTAAGAGTCTTTGTTCCAGGCTGGTAGCTGAATAATGTAAAACCGTTAATAGCAATACCTCGTTATTGACATGTGGTATAAATAATGTATTGAAAACATTCATAAAAGGATACAAAAGCAAAACCAAGGTTAACGTGAAGGTCCATTTTGATGACTTAGTGCCCAGTTTTTAATAAACCTATTAAAAACAAGGGCACTTTAATTCATCGAAATTGACGTTTCACTGTTTTCTTCAAAAACGTACCTTTTAATCCTGGCAGCCGCTAGAGCACTTCCTCCACCCGTCGCAAGCTGTCTTCGCGGGTCCAAAATGACAAAAAAAATTTCCTCCAATCACAGTGTTGCATCAGGCCAAGATTCCGCCGGAGGGGAAGCTGTGATTGGAGGAAGCCTGATTCGTCATTTCTGACGTCTGCAGAGGCTTCCGACGGCCGGGGGAATTGCTGGAGCGGCATTCAAGATTAAAAGGTAAGTTTTTAAAGAAAACAGTGAAATGTCAATTTTGATGAATTAAAGTGCCCTTGTTTTTAATGGGTTTATTAAAAACCGGGCACTGATTCATCAAAATGGACCTTCACTTTAACAAAAATAACTAGTGGTGCCAATCACTCAGTCTGTTAAGGACTGCACTGTTCTAAGTAGTACATCATATATAATGCATTTATTCCGTAAGCCTCTGTGTGTTGTGAAACGTATACGTTCTGCCTCTATAGCCCAGTTTAGGAGTAAGGGGGAGAAGGGTGCCCATGTATTAGTTACCAAGGGAGTGTGGTCAGTATGTCTCACTGGTATTATCCTAAATCTTATTCAGGGATGTTTGAAAGGTCTGTCTACTGGATTCCCAGTAGAATTTTATATCTTGATACATATTGAGTTTGTTGTTTTTAAGGTAACTATATTCCTCAAGGACTATTATGTTTTCCATGAGTTGCACCCACATGGTTGCTGTAGGGATTATTTGTGATTTCCATAGTGAAGCTATGAGGGATTTGGCTGCAATCAGGGAG
>NC_069499.1:868480162-868520162 GCF_027579735.1 Bombina bombina | reverse complement strand
AGAATATGTGAGATAAACCAAATGTAGATACATATGTATAAGTTCCTATAGTTGTGGATGTAGCTACAAATAACTAGACCACACCTTGAACTTGTAAGGAATGGTTGCGACAGGAGCAATTGATATATCAATCAATGAGGTTACTAAAGTTAAAAGTAACAACAGAAATCCTCATAGAATAAGTAATGTGCTCACAATATATTAATATATATATCAATAGGCTGGAAGCAATTACATAAGGCAAATGTTATTAGATAAATAAAGATTACTGAAAATACACACAATGTTTTGGAAACAAAGTCGTAGAGAAAGTGTTCAGGTGGTAATGCAATTTATGTATGGAGGTATAAGCATGGAGAGCTGTATATTGAGAGAGAGAGTATACCCAGTAGTGCACATAGAAACAAACATATAGGTTGTAACCCTAGAACAATGTGCATAGAAACTGTTAACATGCTAGGGAACGGATAGTTCAGTGATTGCTGGAACATAAGTGCATTTCGTCTGCACTAGGCAAAGACAGATTTACTTACCGAAACGGTAAACTAAGTTGCAGGAACGAATGAACCTGATAGATGAGGATCAGGAAACCGTAATGGAGCTTTAGGTTTGACCGCGAAGACGGATCACAGGAGGAGGCGGTCCGATGCTAGAAACAGAAGGATCTGTAACGGCTTTAGGATTATTCTGCAGAGGTACAGTTTGAATGTAGCTGCAGATCTGAGAGAGGTGCTCAGTGAGTAAATCCAGGAGCTAATACAAAGAAGGCTAGTTGGAGGATTTCCCAGTATCAAAGGGACAATACTATATTAACAAGCAATGCTTGACAGGTGTGAAGATGCTTATAAAGGATGTTAAGACAACCCATAATTTAAGGGAAAGCTACATATAGCCAAAAATAAAGAATAATCACGCTACTTTGATAGCAAACATGACAGGTCCCCCCAGCAAGGAAAACCTCCAGGTTTTCAAGGAGAAGGCCGGTCTAGATGACATGCATGGTACAAGGAAACCAGACGTGGAGCTGATAGGTTGCAGGCCGATTCCCAGGAATCCTCCTCATGAGGAAAACCTTTCCAATGAACCAGGTACTGAAGATTACCTCTGAAGTACCTGGAATCCAGTATGCTGGAAACTTCATATTCCTCATCGGACTGAGAAGGGACAAGAGGCATTTGGGCAGTAGTAGGCAGTGGACTTGTATGGATTGAGTGGAAGGTGGAATGAATGCGGTAGGTATCCGGTAGCTTCAGCTTAACAGCATTTTGGTTAACTATTCCAATGATGAAGAGCTGAGAGAATTTACGTTTAGATTCTTGCAATTTTAAGTTACGGGTAGAAAGCCAAACCAAGTCCCAAATCTTGTATTCAGGAGATGGGCTACGACGAAGATCATAGAAGAACTTTAGGCGACTTTGAGCATGTTTGATATTATCTTGTAATGCTTTGAAATTTTGAGTTATCTTATTTACAAGATCATTGACAATGGGACATGGAGCGTGCACATTAGGGATGAGATGAAAATCCGAATGGTCAGTGTTAATTCCTGCAGGCCCCACTGTAGAGAGAGAGGAAGTTGACAGTAAGTAACAGCATTAGCAGTGTTAAGATTTTCAGATGAAGCGTTATGAATCTTACCTTTTTTATTTCTAGCAAGGTTGGGGCACTCCTTGACCTCATGTCCCTTGGCCGCACAGTAAAGGCAGAGATTATTTGCTCTTCTTCTTAGTTTCTCCTCTGGCTTAAGAGGGCCTCTAATAAAACCAATCTCCATAGCTTCATCTGTATTTCTTGGGGAATGATCGGTAGTAGGAGTACTTTTTTTTGTAGGGAGTCCTGATGTGAATCTTTCCTTTTTTCGTTCTCTGAGACGACGGTCTATGTTTATAGAAAGAGCCATTAGATTGTCTAGTGATTCAGGTATATCTACTCTGGAAAGATCATCCTTGAGACCTTCGGAGAGGCCAAACCTAAACTGATTCCTAAGGGAAATGTTATTCCACTGAGTATCTTTGGATAACCTTTTAAACTCAGCTATATAGTCCTCTACAGGCCATAGCATGAAAAAATGCGTGTAATGAATCTAGTATGGGGTCATTCTGTTCGTAGTAGGAATTTGCGCAAGTTCTGGACTCAGCGTGCAGAAAGGTTATTACAGTAAGAACTTTCTGTTTATCTGTGTTATAAGTTTTTGGTTTCATTTGAAATAGTAAGTTACAAGAGTTTTTGAAGTCTCTAAACTGACTCCTATCACCAAAAAACTTCTCAGGGAGAGACACTATAGGTTAATTTACATAATCTACACTAACTTGTTTTGGTGTAGCTGTATGTTTAATTATATCACGTAAAGTCTGATTTTCCACTTGCTGTTCTCTGAGACCTTGTGATAATTGATCAACTCTTTGTGAGAGATTATACACATGAGTGGTGATATCTGCTTGATCCATGGTATGGCTTGTTAATCTATCGGGATGTACTGAAATTAATCAAATATGCAGTACTTAGAATATGTGAGATAAACCAAATGTAGATACATATGTATAAGTTCCTATAGTTGTGGATGTAGTTCCAAATAACTAGACCACACCTTGAACCTGTAAGGAATGGTTGCGACAGGAGCAATTGATTTATCAATCAATGAGGTTACTAAAGTTAAAAGTAACAACAGAAATCCTCAGAGAATGAGTAATGTGATCACTATATATTAATATACAGTATATATATCAACAGGCTGGAAGCAATTACATAAGGCAAATGTTGGTAGATAAATAAAGATTACCGAAAGTACACACAATGTTTTGGAAACAAAGTCGTAGAGAAAGCGTTCAGCTGGTAATGCAATTTATGTATGGAGGTATAAGCATGGAGGGCTGTATATTGAGAGAGAGTATACCCAGTACGTGTGCACATAGAAACAAACATATACAGTAGGTTGTAACCTTAGAACAATGTGCATAGAAACTGTTAACATGCTAGAGAACGGATAGTTCAGTGATTGCTGGAACATAAGTGCATTTCATCCTCACTAGGCAATGACAGATTTACTTACGAAACGGCAAACTAAGTTGCAGGAACGAACGGACCTGATAGATGAGGATCAGAAAACCGTAATGGAGCTGTAGGTTTGACCGCGAAGACGGATCACAGGAGGAGGCGGTCCGATGCTAGAACACATGAGACCCCATATCTTTGAGCCCTTATAACTTTTTGTGCAATATTTTTTAAAAATACTTTTAATTAGATGGTGTTTTTTTATGTGTAACTGTACTGTGTAATGTATTATTGTTGTGTTTTTGAACAAGTTTTTGTTTTGCAAAACCATTAAACACATATCTGAGGACGTTCTAACTCGATGAGTGAACTTGAATAGTGCTCAAGTGATCGCGGTTACATTTAACTCGTAATACCAGCGTAATTTAAACTGCGCACAAACGATTGCGATATCGCTTGTGCACCAATGTTTGCGCTCCATTCGTAATCTGGCCCTTAGTTTTTAAAAAACACTATTTACAGCGTGAGAAATGTTTTAAAGCTGACTTTTGTAAAAGGAAAAAAAACATAATATTTTTTTATGCAAAATATTAATATTTAAAACTGTTGATCTTGTTTCTCTACCAAAACCTCAGCATTTTTTTTTACAATAAGTTAGAACAAATTGTATAATGAACAATTTTACAGTATAATGCGTATAAATAAGATATCATGTACACACAATTCCCTAGCTCAAATGTACGAGTAAGTTTTTAGTAAAATAAATGTAAATTGATTTTCTCATTTCACACTGTAGTGTATTGATGCAAACACCTATATTGTAAGGAAAAGACTTACTGAATGTCCATTGTATTAGTGACTTGCATTTGTATAAGTTGTAGCTGGTAGGTTTCTGGTAACTTCACAAAGGGAATCATGGTTTACTTTCAGCTTGGGCTTGAGCGATACTTAGGGGCATATTTATCAAACTCTAAAGACCGCTGCTCCATAACTGCTGCTCTGAGACCGCGGACAGAAATCAACCCGATCGAATACAATTGCTCTGCTAGCAGATGATTGGCGGCGAATCTGCAGGGGGGCGGCATTGCACCAGCAGTTAACAAGAACTGCTGGTGCAATGATAAATGCCGACAGCATATGCTGTCGGCATTAATCGATGTGCGGCAGACAAGATATGCTACTTTGTATCATGTCCACTCGCACATTAATAATCAATGCCCCTTGGACTCAAGCAAGAAAACTTTACTCCACTTGTAATCTAGGACTTTGTGTGTTGTTAACGTGTAGAGGTTAATGGTCCTTTAAACCTTTAAACGTACTTAGCCATCAAAGAAGTAGTTGATGCAAGAGGGGAGGGTGAGTGATTTCATCCATATATTCTAAAAAGGATGTAGCACATAAATAATATGTCAGAAGATCTCTGTCACTGTGTTACACTTTTTTATGCTTCCTCCTGTAGATTTTTAAGCTCAGTTGATATAAAATGATCCTCCAGCACTGCGAGATTCCAAGTGAAATTCTAAAAAGACAGATTTTGCTTTACTTTTCCAATGGGCGTTCTCTGCATTTATGTGAAGAAGAGACAAGCCCAGTACAATATGGCACTGCATGGCATGACAATTCTGCCACATTTACACTTTGTATTGTATATTACTTTACACTTCAGATTGGGTTTTGTTACATTTACACTTTGTACTTTCTATTTTTTATACAGCAGTGTATTTAGGATTATGATTTTACAAATCCTGATTATGCTTTGACAGTATGGGACCCATTTATCAAGCTCCGAACGGAGCTTGTGGGCCCGTGTTTCTGGGGAGTCTTCAGACTCGCCAGAAACACCAGTTATGAAGCAGCGGTCTAAAGACCGTTGCTCCATAACCCTGTCCGCCTGCTCTGATGAGGCGGACAGGAATCGCCGGAAATCAACCCGATCGAGTAAGATCGGGTTGATTGACACCTCCCTGCTGGTGGCCGATTGGCTGTGAGTCAGCAGGGGGCAGCATTGCACCAGCAGCTCATGCGGAGAGCGTATTGCTCTCCGAATTCAGCGAGGTCTTTCGGACCTGATCCGCACTGTCTGATCAGGTCCGCAAGACCTTTGATAAATAGGACCCTTTATGTGTACTTTTAACTAATTTTGAGCATACTTTGTATATTTATGTGTGTATTTTACAAATTACATTGCACTTTTTATTTCTCTACTTAAAATAAAACTGAGAAACTGAGAGATTCAGTTTCCCAGAGAGCTTTGCTACTTTCCATGGGCCCAATAAGCAAAGATTTTCTAGTTTAAAGATAAATTACAGTGAAGACTTCAGAGGGGCTGAACTTACTGAATTCTAGAAAAAAGGGCAGAGTCTGGAAGTCCCAGTGAGATGTTATATGCCTAACTTACACCGAGATTACTAGTTTTGCGGTAACAGGGGTGCGTTGCTAACAAGCATTTTTTTTCACAGCTCACTTAAGACAACGCTGGTATTACAGGTTTTTTTAACCTGGGCGTAGAGCAAAATTTAGCTCCACATCTCACCTCAATACCAGCATTGCTTACGGTAGTGGTGAGCTGGCTAAATGTGCTTGTGCACGATTTCCCCATAGGAATCAATGGGGCAGAATCGGCTGAAAAAAAACCTGCAAAAAAGCAGCGTTCAGCTCCTAAGGCAGCCCCATTGATTCCTATGGGAAAATAAAAGTTATGTCTACACCTAACACCCTAACATGAACCCCGAGTCTAAACACCCCTAATCTTACACTTATTAACCCCTTATCTGCTGCCCCTGACATCACCGACACCTGCATTATAATATTAACCCCTAATCTGCCGCTCCTGACACCGCCGCCACCTACATTATCTCTATGAACCCCTAATCTGCTGCCCCCAACATCACCGACATCTACTTTTATTTATTAACACCTACTCTACCGCCCCCAATGTCTCCGCCACCTAACTACACTTATTAACCCCTAATCTGCCGCCGCCAACGTCGCCGCCACTATAATAAAGTTATTAACCCCTAACCCTAACACCCCCTAACTTAAATGTAATTTAAAATAATCTAAATAAAATTACTACAATTAAATAAATGATTCCTATTTAAAACTAAATACTTACCTATAAAATAAACCCTAAACTATCTACAATATAACTAATAGTTACATTGTAGCTAGCTTATGTTTTTTTTTATTTTACAGGCAACTTTGTATTTATTTTAACTAGGTAGAATAGTTATTAAATAGTTATTAACTATTTAATAATTTCCTAGTTAAAATAAGTACAAATTTACCTGTTAAATAAACCCTAACCTAAGTTACAATTACACCTAACATTACACTATCATTAAATAAATTAACTAAATTACCTACAATTAATTACAATTAAATAAAATAAACTAAAGTACGAAAAAAAAAACACTAAATTACAGAAAAAAATAAAACAATTACAAGAATTTTAAACTAATTACACCTAATCTAATCCCCCTAATAAAATAAAAAAGCCCCCCAAAATAATAAAAATCCCTACCCTATACTAAATTACAAATAGCCCTTAAAAGGGCTTTTTGCAGGGCATTGCCCCAAAGTAATCAGCTCTTTTACCTGTTAAAAAAAATACAAAACCCCCCAACATTAAAACCCACTACCCACATTCCCATCCCTACTCTAAAACCCACCCAATCCCCCCCTTAATAAAACCTTACACTACCCCCTTGAAGATCACCCTACCGTGAGATGTCTTCACCCAGCCGGGCACAAGTGGTCCTCCAGAGGGGCAGAAGTCTTCATCCGATCCGGGCAGAAGAGGACCTCCAGATGGGCAAAAGTCTTCATCCAGGTGGCATCTTCTATCTTCATCCATCCGGAGCGGGTCCATCTTGAAGCCAGCCGATGCGGAGCATCCATCCAGACCGACAACTACACGACGAATGACGGTTCCTTTAAATGACGTCATCCAAGATGGCGTCCCTTGAATTCTGATTGGCTGATAGGATTCTATCAGCCAATCGGAATTAAGGTAGGAAAAATCCTATTGGCTGATCCAATCAGCCAATAGGATTGACCTCACATTCTATTGGCTGATTGGAACAGCCAATAGAATGCAAGCTCAATCCTATTGGCTGATTGGGTCAGCCAATAGGATTGAACTTCAATCCTATTGGCTGATTGGATCAGCCAATAGGATTTTTCCTACCTTAATTCCGATTGGCTGATAGAATCCTATCAGCCAATCGGAATTCAAGGGACGCCATCTTGGATGACGTCATTTAAAGGAACCGTCATTCGTCGTGTAGTCGTCGGTCTGGATGGATGCTCCGCGTTGGCTGCCTTCAAGATGGACCCCACCTGCTCAGGATGGATGAAGATAGAAGATGCCGTCTGGATGAAGACTTCTGCCTGTCTGGAGGTCCTCTTCTGCCCCTCTGGACGACCACTTGTGCCCAGCTGGGTGAAGACGTCTCACGGTAGGGTGATCTTCCAGGGGGTAGTGTTAGGTTTTATTAAGGGGGATTGGGTGGGTTTTAGAATAGGGTTGGGTGTGTGTGTGGTGGGTTTTAATGTTGGGGGGTATTGTATTTTTTTTTACAGGTAAAAGAGCTGATTACTTTGGGGCAATGCCCCGCAAAAAGCCCTTTTAAGGGATATTTGTAATTTAGTATAGGGTAGGGATTTTTATTATTTTGGGGGGCTTTTTTATTTTATTAGGGGGATTAGATTAGGTGTAATTAGTTTAAAATTCTTGTAATTATTTTTTTTTTTTTCTGTAATTTAGTGGGGTTTTTTTTCGTACTTTAGTTTATTTAATGTAATTGTAATTAATTGTAGGTAATTTAGTTAATTTATTTAATTATAGTGTAGTGTTAGGTGTAATTGTAACAGGTTAGGATTTATTTTACAGGTAAATTTGTACTTATTTTAATTAGGTAGATATTAAATAGTTAATAACGATTTAATAACTATTCTACCTAGTTAAAATAAATACAAAGTTGCCTGTAAAATAAAAATAAATCCTAAGATAGCTACAAATGTAACTATTAGTTATATTGTAGCTAGCTTAGGGTTTATTTTATAGGTAAGTATTTAGTTTTAAATAGGAATAATGTAGTTAATAATAGTAATTTTATTTCATTTTATTTAACCCCTTAATGACCGGACCATTTTTCAATTTTCTTACCCTTAATGACAATGGCTATTTTTACATTTCTGCAGTGTTTGTGTTTAGCTGTAATTTTCCTCTTACTCATTTACTGTACCCATACATATTATATACCGTTTTTCTCGCCATTAAATGGACTTTCTAAAGATACCATTATTTTCATCATATCTTATAATTTACTATAAAAAAATATAAAATATGAGGAAAAAATTGAAAAAAAAAACACACATTTTCTAACTTTTACCCCCAAAATCTGTTACACATCTACAACCACCAAAAATACCCATGCTAAATAGTTTCTAAATTTTGTCCTGAGTTTAGAAATACCCAATGTTTACATGTTCTTTGCTTTTTTTGCAAGTTATAGGACCATAAATACAAGTAGCACTTTGCTATTTCCAAACCACTTTTTTTCAAAATTAGCGCTAGTTACATTGGAACACTAATATTTTTCAGGAATCCCGGAATATCCCTTGACATGTAAATATTTATATTTAGAAGACATCCCAAAGCATTGATCTAGACCCATTTTGGTATATTTCATGCCACCATTTCACCACCAAATGCAATCAAATAAAAAAAATTGTTGACTTTTTCACAATTTTTTTCACTAACTTTAGGTTTCTCGCTGAATTTATTTACAAACAACTTGTGCAATTATGGCATAAATGGTTGTAAATACTTCTATGGGATCCCATTGGTCAGAAATAGCAGACCTATATGGATTTGGCGTTGCTTTTTGGTAATTAGAAGGCCGCTAAATGCCGCTGCACACCACACGTGTATTATGCCCAGCCGTGAAGGGGTTAATTAGGGAACTTGTAGGGAGCTTTTAGGTTTAATTTTAGCTTTAGTGTAGTGTAGTAGACAACCCAAATTATTGATATAGGCCCATTTTGGTATATTTCATGCCACCATTTCACCGCCAAATACGATCAAATAAAAAAAAAAACTTAAATTTTTCACAATTTTAGGTTTCTCACTGAAATTATTTACAAACAGCTTGTGCAATTATGGCACAAATTGTTGTAAATGCTTCTCTGGGATCCCCTTTGTTCAGAAATAGCCCCGCCCCCCCTCCCCCCGCCGCAACCGCAACACCGGCAGCAAATGTTAAGAAGGAGAGATCGGTAACATAAAACAACTAGATGTAATGCTATGTAAAAGCATCTGAGAACCAACAACTGATTTGAGCACATACATAGCCGATGCAGATGGGGCCACAGAGTGGCCCTTTCTGCATCGGTATGTAAAATGGGGGATTGTAGTGATGCCTCATAATTGAAGCATCACTACAATCCCTTGTAAGCAGCTGGAAGCAATCATGATCGCTTCCAGCACTTAAGACAACAGAGGACGTACCAGGTACGTCAACTGTCATTAAGGGAAGTTTTTTCTATGACGTACCTGGTACGTCCACTGTCATTAAGGGGTTAAATTATATTTAAGTTAGGGGGGTTAGACTTAGGGTTAGACTTAGGTTTAGGGGTTAATAAATTTAATATAGTAGCGGTGACGTTGGGGCGGCAGATTAAGGGTTAATAAATGTAGGTAGGTGTCGGCGATGTTAGGGACGGCAGATTAGGGGTTAATAACATTTAACTAGTGTTTGCGAGGCGGGAGTGTGGTGGTTTAGGGGTTAATATATTTATTAAAGTGGCGGTGATGTCCGGTCGGCAGATTAGGGGTTAAAAACTTTATTTAAGTGTTTCCGATGTGGGGGGGGGGGCCTCGGTTTAGGGGTTAATAGGTAGTTTATGGGTGTTTGTGTACTTTTTAGCGCTTTAGTTAAGAGTTTTATGTTACGGCGTTAGCCCATAAAACTCTTAACTACTGTCTTTTAAATGCGGTAGGAGTCTTGACAGGAGAGGGTCTACCGTTCACTTCTTCCAAGACTCGTAATACCAGCATTATGCAAGTCCCATTGAAAAGATAGGATACACAATTTACGTAAGGGGATTTGCGGTAAGCTTGAGTCACAGAAAAAAAGTGAGCGGTACACCTGTACCTGCCAGACTCGTAATACCAGCGGGCGTTAAAAAGCAGCGTTGGGACCTCTCAACGCTGCTTTTTAAAGGTTAACGCAAGACGCGTAATCTCTCCGATTGAAAGTAATAAGGCTCTCTGGGATACAGAATTTTACAGGAGAGAGAGAAGCAAACTGGAGAACACAGGGGTTGATATATGGGGGCCGATTTATGAAGATGCGGGCGGATCATCTGCTAGCAGGGGCTGTCAATCATCCTGATCGTATTACGTTTCACTTCAGTTAAATAAGTGTATTGTGAATTTTGAGCAAACATCACCTGCATACAGCTGGCAAGATAATTCAGTGAGACCAGCTTGTTTAAATTGTTTACAGCATTTCACAAGAATTGTGAGAGAAGTTTGGACATACCCTGGGAACTCCCCTATTTAGCCCACAAAACTTCTCAGTCCCTCCCACTTTCTGAAGCTCCATTTCATTTTACAATACAGAAAATACAAAGTGCAATAAATTGTACAAGATACACAGAAACATACAAATTATGATCCTAATTTGTTAAAGTAACACAGGAACTTTCAAAAAGTAATCAGAATTTATCAAATCACTGCTAGATCTAAATCTAAATCTATTAAAATATAAAATATAAAGTACAAAGCTTAAATGTAATAAAAACGACTAGAATAATAACTCTTTCACAAAGAATTCTGGTGTGGTTTCAACACACAGTTTAGAGTATGGGTATAGTTGAACTCTGTGCTCACAAGACAATGCAGAAGATTAACCACAGGGGTTATATGAGTGCAGATTAAACCCTATATGAATACCTATATATGTAATAAAATGTTTCTAATACCTAATGGTTAGGGTGACCATATTGCTGCTTTAAAAAGGGACACATTACTTCTAATATTAAATTTGCTGTTTCCTCAGGCTGTAATAGCCTGAGGAGACAGCCCTATAGAGGCTAATAAAATAAAGTAATTGTTTTTTTTGTTTTTTTTTAAAATATTGTTTTTTATTCAAAATTTTGCAAATCCATAACATAACAATTGGGGACTCGCAGGACCCCTTTTTCAACAATAAAAGTAAGTAGAATATTGGGTCATCTGACCCTACACAGAAAGTTCTGCACATTTGAGAAGAATAGAAAAAACAAAAAAACAAAAACAAAATAAGGCCAACCAGATTCAAATACATCAAGTTGGCCTCACCCTGTACAGAGTCAATTTACAAATTATTTCTTGTTAGGATGAGCGGATCAATGATGATACAGTAGAGCACTTCAACTTAAATATGTTGAGTATAGGGAAAAGAAGGGGGAAGGATAGGGGGGCACATATGTGTGGAATAGGGAGGGGGGAGGTATGCTACAGCCTATACTTCTAGACATCTGCGCCTAGTATCAGTCGGGGGGAGTAATCAGGTCGCTAACTGTCAGTTTGGGCATCATTTGCTAGAGCTTGTGGATGCCATATAGTAT
The DNA here is from genome assembly GCF_027579735.1 of Bombina bombina. Taxonomy (NCBI): domain Eukaryota; kingdom Metazoa; phylum Chordata; class Amphibia; order Anura; family Bombinatoridae; genus Bombina; species Bombina bombina. The sequence continues at coordinate 868,508,552 of NC_069499.1, read as the reverse complement.
TGTGGTTGTCCTTCCAATCAGCCCAAGCCATTTCAAACAGGTCAGATTTGTTAAGATCAAAGTATATAGCCTTTTCCATAGTGTACAGATAGGCCATTGTGTGGACAATATCCTTCCAGCTAGGAGGAGTATCTCTTTTCCAAGCCCGGGCTATATTAGTTTTAATCAAGGCCAATAGATAAACGCCAAAGAGACCTTGGTGCTTGGGAAGGACGTGAAGGCCTAGATGGAGAAGGGCAAGCGCTGGACCAGCAGATACTCTAAAGCCGTAATCAGAAAGGGTACATATTCCTCTTTCCCACAAGGGTCTTATAATGGGGCACTCCCACCAAATGTGTAGCAAACTACCATGAAGGCCACAGCCTCTCCAACATAGGGGAGACGTTCCTGGGAACATTTTAGACAATCGGGTAGGAACAAGGAACCAATGTGAGAGAACTTTGTAATACGTCTCGAACATTGTTAGACAATGTAAAGTCTTTTTAGTCAGCTGGATGGCTCTTTGCCAAGAGTCGGTAGGGGTTTCAATACATAGGAGGGTGTCCCATCTTAAGAGATGCGGAGCCAAAGTAGGTGGGGAAGTGCTGTCTAGAAGGGCATAGTGTATCGATAGTGGCCTGACAAGTCTGCGCCCTCCTTGCCAGACAGATTCCCAGGGAGTAGGGGGGCGAGAGGCGGACGGAAGGAAGCCCCAGCTTTTTAAAAAGCTCTGGATCTCAAAAGTGAGGAACTTAGGGGTGGCTACTTGCTGATTTAGCTGCGTTAAGGTTATAAATTCATCCGGCTGTGTGGCGGACCAAAAGTCTGAAACTTTAGTAATCCTTAGCCGAGCCCACGTGTTAGGATGAGTGTCAGGTAAGCTCATGAGTAGACCGGCTACCGAAGTTATAGGAGAGGGATGGGGAGCAATGAGCTGACGATGCCTAAGCCTATCCCAAATTGATAAGCACTCCAGAATGACCAGGTTGCTTATGCCCATTGTTCTGCGGCTATGCGGTGGGATCCAAATAACATCTCGAAGGAGAACATTGGGTGGCAAGGATGCCTGCTCAAGTTCTCTCCACCTGTCACAAGACTAGAGTACTCCCCATTGGGAGATATGCGTTAGCATGGCTCCTTCGTAGTATTTCACTACCAATGTAGATGCGAGTCCGTCTGAGGGGATAGGGAATTGCAAGGTCCTATGGGCAATTCAGGGGGTCTTGCCTTGCCAAATGAATTTTGTGATCTCACTCTGAAATTGAAAGAGGAGATGCATAGGGACTCTAATTGGTAAACAGCGAAACAGGTAGGTTAACTTAGGGAGGAAAGACATTTTAAGTGAAGCTATTCTTCCCATCCATGAAATGGACTTATGGTCCCACATGTTTTTTAAGCTGCGTAATTCTGTTAGTAAGGGGGAGTAAGGACAGGAAGGAAGGGGACTCCTAAATCTCCATCTCCACCAGATTTTAAATGTCCAAACATAGATAATTTATTAGTACCAGTCTACTGGGAATATGTTCCTGAGAATCAATGTACCAAAAAAATCTGATTTATGAAAGCACTTTGTTAGTGAATATTGTAAATTATATGGTTGGTCCAATATTACAAGAAGCCATTTATCAAAAAAACATTGAATCTGATTTGAAGATAAAGGGTAACTATTTAGTTGTTCAAACATAATTTGCGAATAAACTTCCTGTTTAAATAACTTAAATGAGGGAGCATTCTTATTTTTCCAGCTTCGAAAAATTAAATTACGACCTAATAAGATTAATGTTAGGAAAAAAACTTGAAATACATCTATTAAAAAATTCTCCTGAGAGATTTTGGACTACCAAAAAAATACCTTAAACCAAAATTGCTTAATTTTAGGGCAAAACCATAGACAGTGCAGGAGGTCAGCATCAGACTGTTTACATTTAAAACATTCCCCTGTATTGCTGCCTGTCCACTTAGCTAACATTTTTGGTGTAATATACACCTTGTTAATTAATTTTATGTGTGATTCGTAGGAATTTTAGCCTCTTTTACTCGCTTAATACTGGATTTGATCTTTTCTAATGTTATTTCTTGAAAATAAGGCCTCCAGACATTAGTTAACATTTCTAAGCCTAGCTGCCCTTGTTTCGACATTAAAATATTATAAGTTAACGAAATGGTATGGATACTATTTTTATGTAGGGTGATATAATCTTTAAGTACACCGAATTCTTTGTAGTCTTGTCTAATATTGTGGGATCCATTTATAAAATGCCTAAGTTGTAAGTACGCATAAAAAATTTTATTCGATATATTATATTCGTGAAAAATAGATTCGAATGTTCTTACTTTGTGATCATTATCTAATAGTTGTGAAACATAAATTAGCCCTTTCTCTTCCCACTTTGAAAATATGTCGGATGACAGGCCAGGGGGGAATAAGTTATTACCTCTGATAGGAAGATGTGCAGATATTCGATAATCTACATCAAGGGCAACGCATAGCTTTTGCCATGCTAAGATCACATTACGTATTACTAACAGTTTTTTAATATCTTTTGGTAATTGGATGACTGGACAATGAATTAAAGCCTTAAGGGAAAGCGGAGCGACCAACTGTCTTTCTATTAAAAGATTTGAGAAATAACTAGTTTCTGTAATCCAATCTAAAGCAAAACGTGCCAAAATACAATTATTGTACCATTTTATATCAGGAAGAGCAAATCCTCCAAATTCTGGTGGATAATGTAATTTAGCTCGCGAGAGACAGTATCTTTTTTTGTTCCATAGGAAAGAAACGCAGTTTTTATAAAAGCGCCTTAAATCTTTGTTTGGTACAAAGAGAGGAAGATTTTGAAAAAGATATATTAATTGCGGAAGAAGAACAGATTTTATCAGCATAACTCTGGCTGCTCAATTTCTCCTCTGCATTAGCAAAAAAAAAAAGAGAAGTTATTGTTGTACCAATAGTTAGGATTTCTGTTTAAATTGATGCCCAGATATTTTATAGTTTCTACAACCTGAAATGGGTGTTCTTTACAGCTATCTATATTTTGATTTATCCATAAAATTTCAGATTTGCTAAGGTTCAGTTTATAGCCAGAGAAGGAGCTGTCTGAAGATTTCAAGTACCAGGGGGATATTAATTTTAGTATTTTGCAAAAATAGTAGCAAGTCATCCGCATAAAGCAATAGGATAATTCTTTGATCACCAATATCGATGCCCTCTAAGGTGTTTCTTAGTAAGATTGCAAGAGATTCTATAGCAATATTAAATAAAAGGGGCGACAGGGGACATCCCTGTCTTGTCCCTTTATGGATCTGAAATCTAGTGGTTGGTGTACCGTTAACTAAAATATACGAGGTAGGTGAATTGTAGATAGACTTAATCACTGATACAAATTCCCCCCTAAAACCAAATCTATCCAAGGAAGTATATAGATGGTCCCAGATTACTGAGTCAAAGGCCTTCTCGGCGTCGGCTGTTAATATCGCCTGATCTTGTTTCCTGGTTATTTTTTGATTGTTGACCCAAAAATATTCTATGATGGTAGTAACACGTCTCAAATTTCTAATAGAGGATCTCCCGGGATAAACCCAGATTGGTCCTCGTGTATTATTTGATCTATTCCTGTCTTAAGTCCATTCGCCATTATAGACGTAAGTAGTTTATAGTCTACATTTAAGAGTGATATAGGTCTATACGAAGCAGGGTTAAGAGGGTCTTTATCTTTCTTAAGAATTAATGTAACAGCCGACGCCGAGAAATACTCAGACATTGGTTTCCCTGATAGGAAATAGTCATTAAACAATTTGACTAAAGTAGGAAGCAAATCATTTCGAATACTCTTATAAAATTCTGCTGGCAGTTGGTCTGGGCCAGGCGCTTTGTTATTCTTAGCTTGGTCTATAGCCTCTGCCACTTCTTTGGTAGTAATGGGACTGTTTAGAGTCTCCAGAAAAGCTGATGTAATTTGGGGGACCTTAACTCTACTCCAAAAGCTGTTTTTATTTTCAGTATTTATCTCAGCCGCTGCGTAAATATTTTGATAATACTTATAGAAAATTTCTTTTATATCCGATGGGTCTGTATAATTTACTTGATCATATCTGATAGCTTCGATTATATTTCAGTTTTGTGCGTGTTGAGTCTATAGAAGGAGAGATCTCCAAATATCCTCAAAGTCTCTAACAATCTAGGGATAGCTTTGGCGGGGTCTGCAGTAAATATGGTGACGTCGTCTGCAAACAGTGCGATTTTGTGCAGCGTGCCCGAAAGTCTGATCCCTGGTAGAGACGCGTCTGACCGGATTGTCATGGCCAGAGGACACCCCTGTCTAGTACCATTTGATATGCTAAACGGCGAGGTCTGAAATCCTAAACCTCTAACAAATGCCGTTGGGGCCGAATAGAAAGCTTTAATGGCCGTACAGGTTGCGGGTGGGAAATTAAATGCTTGGAGTGTTTCCCACAGGTATTCCCACCGAACTCGGTCAAAAGCCTTCTCAGCATCTAAAGAGATGACTGAGAAGGGCTTATTCATCCTGGTTGACTCACTTATGATATTAATGAGGCGCCTGGTGTTATCTGGACCCTCTCGGTTGTAGATAAACCCTACCTGATCAGGGTTAATTAGGTCCGGTAGTAGTTTACCGATGTGGGTAGCTAAAATCTTGGAATAGATCTTAATATCCATGTTGATCAGGGAAATTGGTCTGTAATTTAAACAGAGAGAAGGGTCCTTGTCCGGTTTGGGTATCGTAACAATGGCAGCCTGTAGAAACTCTTCTTTAAAAGACCCATCCCTACCTGCTAAATCAAAAAACCTAAGTAGGTATGGAGAAAGTTCGTGAGTATACTGTTTACAAAACTGGCAGGGAACCCATCAGGGCCAGGGGCCTTAAAAGGTTTCAGGCGCTTGATGGTTTGCTTAATTTCAAGCAGCGAGATTGGCATGGTGAGCGCGGTTTGCTGCTCTGTCGTGAGCGTGGGCAGATTCATGGTAGATAAGTACCTTTTGATTTCGGGTATGGAGGAAGGCTTTGAGGTTCCCGCAGTGCAGATGTTATATAGTTTGGAATAGAAATCTGCGAAGCTTTCACCTACCAGGGACGGTTTCTTATGTAGCCTATTATTATGGAGGATTTGTGAAATGCGGGTAGCACTATGTTTGTTCCGTAATTTATTGGCTAGAAAAGTATCAGTCTTGTTTCCCTTATGATAGAAGAGTTGTTTTAGCTTAGAAAGGGTGCACTGGGTTCCCTTTAACTCCAGTTGGTTGATATGGTCCCTAACTACTCTAATTTGCTCTGCCAGGTCTGCTGATATAGAGACCCGATTGCAAATTTCCTGGTTTCTGAGTTTGGTGTGCACCTGCGCAAGCGTTAAGCCGGCCAACTTTCTCAAATGGCTCTGTTTGCAAATTATGAGGCCTTGAGCAATTGCTTTGATGGCACCCCATAGGGTATCGTCTGGGCTCTGCCCGTTATCGTTTTGTCTAAGCAATTCAGATAAATCGCGTCTCAGTTCCTCTCTAAAAGCAATGTCTGTTAGGATGTGGCGTGGGAGACTCCAACCTGCCTGAGGAAATGGCTTGTCCGTGGGGTGCAAGTCACTTAAAAGTAAGTCATGGTCCGACCAGGAGCTTAAAGCAATCTCCGACAGTATAACAAAGTCCAAGGTCTCTGCTTGACAAAACATATGGTCCAGTCGAGAATAAGCTTTATGGGGGTGTGAATAATGGGTGTAATCTCTTTCTCTAGTGTGCAAGGATCTCCACACATCAAAATAGCCATAATGAGACATTACATTCCGGAACTTAGCAGAGATACTGTTTGCCTGGGTGTTGGTACTGTCAGGAGTCTTGGTTTTGCGATCTAAGGAGGGGTCCCAAGTCATGTTAAAGTCGCCTGCCAAAATAACTCGTCCTTGTCTGTACTGGTCAACTAACTGAAGAATTTTGCAGAGTCATGCGGGTTGGTGAGAATTAGGGAGGTAAATGGATACTAGTGTATGTAGTACGTGGTTTAGCTTACAGATTAAGATAGTGTACCTGGCCTGCGGATCTCTAAGAACCTGAATGGGTTCATAAGCCACTCTGTGATGTAAAAGTATGGCCGTGCCTCTAGCTTTTTTAGTAAAAGGCGAGTGGTCAGGGATCCAGTAGTAACGGGAGCGAAAGCGTTGAGGGGAATCTAACTTCCAATGAGTCTCTTGTATAAAGACGACATCAGGATTGTGATGGTGGAGCTCCCGGGCCAAAAGGCTTCGTTTGTGGGGGGAATTAAGGCCTCTCACATTGTGAGTAAGAAGTCTAAGTCGGTTTGCCATTGTTGTGGAAAGGGAGGGGGAGGGGGGAAGGAACAATGAAAATATAGTTATGTAAGAAATTCAGATTAAATTGTAAAACATTAAGTGCTGTACTGGGTTTTGAGGTGGAAATAGTCCACCTAGTTGGAACCCTGCCGTGGGCTACCTATATGGGGGGGGGGAGCTATATGAGGAGCAAAGAGTTTTTTTTTTTGTTTTTTTTTTCTGCTATTTAAAGGGCCGGGTTATCTGGCCCCACTCCATCTATAAACAAAATAAGTCTCGTGTGTATCTATGATATGGAGTCATCTAATTAATAGTGCCATAGTGAAGTAATATATAAACATAAACAATAACAATAAAACATTAGCCAACAATAGCTTTAACATCAGCAACTTTATCAATATCATTATCATTATCTCCCCAGTGGGACAAAAACGCTCAACCTGTGCTAGGGTGACCCTTGTGACGTTCTAGTGCAACATAAACTGCAATAAAGAAGGTATCAACAAGAAATAAAGTATCTAGAAACATCAACAGCAGCCTATTTTAGCTAGATTATAACAAAAGACAGAGGTCTGGTTTCAGTTAGGTCTGATTAGGCACTTCCTATGTCAGGGGTCTCCCTTTGGCTATGCTGGGGAGAAAAAGCAGGAGAACAAATATTCAAGTAAAGAGTAACGTTACCATCTGGCCTATTCTAACGGTCAAGGTGGAGCCACAGAAGGTCCCTGAGAGTCCTGCATTGTTTGTGTTTTCAGTCTTTTGGTCCGCTGATCCCTAGACTCTCAGTCTTGCCTTAACAGGAGCAGGCTCTATTGTACTACCTTTTATGAGGCCCCATTGAGCGAGTAGAGTGGAACCTTGACCCAGTGATGATACAATGTGAGTTTTGTTTTCCTTAGAGATAATCAGTTTGGCTGGATAACCCCATCGGTATTTAAGGCCCACCTTTCTAAGCTCAGAGGTGACTGGTTGGTATAGTCTGCGACTTTGCAAAGTGTTAGCCGATAGGTCTGGTAACAGTTGAAGATTTTGGAATTTCTCTGCCAACGGTGGTTTACGGAAGGCGGCCTGCATGAGCTTGTCTTTGAAGAGGAAGCTGTGGAAGCAAACAATAACGTCTCTAGGCTTGTCTTGTGAGACAGATCTTGGACGTAAGGCTCTGTGAGCCCTCTCCATTGTGGTGGTCATACCTTCGGTAGAATCTAACAAATTATTGAAGAGCTCTGACAAGTAGTTCTGCAGATCCGCAGGTGAAACATCTTCCGGGATGCCCCGGAATCTAATATTATTCCGTCGGGCACGATCTTCGACATCCGCCAGTTTGAATTCAAGTTGACTTAACTGGTCAGCCAGCGACTCAGAGTAAGCGAGTAGATTTGTCTGGTCCATGGTAATATCGTCCTGCCTTCTCTCTAGAGAGTCCACCCTGTCTCCAATTTCTCCAATGTCCTTTTTGAGCTCAGCATGGCTCCTTTGGATTTCCTTTGTGATGGAACGCGTTTGCTGCGCAAACATTTTTTTAAGAGTTTCCTCTGTGATATAGTGTTGAGATCTGGAGAGTGACGCAGCATCAGGTTGGGACCTCTCTTCAACTGATTCTGGTTCACTGAGGTCATCATGTGAATCATCTTCAGGTCTCCTAACTGACTGTGTAAAGTGGTCTAGGACTGTTTTCTTAGTTGGACCAGGGGCTCTAGACTGTCGCCTGGCAGTGTGGGGCATTTTCGTTGTGACTGAGTGACCGTCCGGCCACCCAAGGAGCAATCCTAGAAGTAAAATAATAAGCAGACCAGGCTGTGTATGGCTAAGTTAGATTATCAAATTTAGTTACATTACAATAAAGCACATTGGTTACACTTACAAACGAGAATAATCATATACCTAAGGAGTGAGGCCTAGAAGTTTCACCCGGCTCCTACCCCTCCATTTTAACGGTCAAAACCAGACCAAAACTCTACCTGCAGGGAAGGAGGCAGAGAGAATCACCACGCAGGGGCAGGGGCCAGCCGGAACCCCCCGGCACAGGTTGAGCGAGGAAATTTCTAGAGCCCACGCACCCCCAGCTGGCCCAGGAACAGTGGATACGACCCTGAGGAAGGGAAAAAGCAAAGGGGAAGTGACCAACTCAGACTAGCTGAGTCGGAAAGGGAGAGCCAGCTAGGGGTCCCACAACAGCAAAAACCAAAAAAAGTGTGGCCGCAGACTGCAAGGTTCACTTAAACAAATTAATGAGGACCAATAGCACACAAAACTCCGGTGACAGCACCCTTGTAACAGGAAGGTTAAGATTAGGTAACAGATTAATACTACAGCTTAGGTAAGTGAACTAAATATAAGAGGTTGGCGCAGCAACTATGAATTTAAAGGGTCTATGAAATGCAATAGGAAGGGTGACAGGGAGTGGGAGCCTTTTTAGTGTGCTAGAGGGGCGTCCGTACAGGTCAAATGAAAGGGTAAATCTTAGCCAGCAAGGGACGCTGGAGGAGAAGTTTGGGTTGGGGCTTAAGCTGGAGATACAATGCCAATCCTCGATCAGTAATACAAAAAGAGAGCAGGCACAACAGTGTCAACATGCAAAGTAACCTAGATAGTATTACTTTCTACAATTTCTAATACCAGGTCAAATAAACCTTCAATAACATGATGTAGACATAGGGCCTAAAATCTAAAGCACAGCAGGTTAACCAGCACAGATCTGCATCAACATATGAAAGCCCTTAGAAATAAAGTAGCTATGGACGGTATTATACAGCAAACCCTGCAAGGAAAAATAAATGTTGCTAGGCAGACACCATAAATAATAGACACTCCACTTTGGGCTCAGGGCACAAAGACACTTATGCTGACGCAGCAGCCTTAATCACTTTATCTCCCAAACTGCTTTTTATTTTCCAAAGAACACTGTGTAGGCTTAAACCTGGGTATCAGCCAACAAGTGTGGTAACTCTGAAACTTGGGGCACTCAGGGCCAGAAGGGCCTCACATTAAACAGAATGTACTCACTCAGGGTTTGCAGGTCTCCCGGGCTCTCCTTGTTAAACTCCGCTGGCCCCCTAGGGGAGCAGGACCAAAGATGTGGGGTTCCCCACCTCCGGAATTGCTGTGTGGGTCAGGCCTCTAGGCCCAGATGAGAACTGTGTGTGGATGGAGCAGGAGCGCAAGATGGCCGATGTTCGCGCCCTTTTCTTCTCCTGCAACAACCAGCAGGTACCAAGCTGTGATCTGTGGCAAAATCGCTCTGCCCAATCAGGGTGCTTCCTCCGGGCTCCCAGACCCACTGTCTGACTCTGCTCTTTAGTGGGACCGGCTCTTGGCCAGCCGCAATGCTCCCCCGGCTCACCCACTCACTTCAAGTTCAGCTCTCCCTCTCTCACATGCGCCGGCCGCAAGCCCTCCTAGAAGCTGCAGGTATGTGATCTCAGTCAGCTGCACAACGTTTTAACTACCACCCAGGTTCAGTGTGCCTCCCGGTTTACTCACGATGTCTCAGGTGCAGTCAATTTTGCGGGAAGGCTCTTCAGTGCCTGTTCCTTGGTTCACTGTTGCCAACTCCACTAGAAGTGCTTAGCCAGTCGGAACCCCACGGCAGCAAGTTATACTGACTAGTGGCTATAAGACCACCACAGGATTAGGGCTTCAGCTGCCTAGGTTCAGTGCAATGCAATGTACAACTACTCGATTGCGAGCACACTGCTACAGGCCTCCTTCTCGTGACGTCAGTCATAATAATGGCGCCGTTCGTGCCGGTAGGTCTCCTCATATGCCGCCTAGCATCAACGGCTCTGCCACCTTCTGTCTACTCACTCCAGAGCTTGGTGCATAGGGCAAATCGCAGGATCGCCCTTCCAATCGCTCTCCTCTTCTGGGTTACCCCTCCAGTAATAGTGCGCTCAGATGAGCTGGATAGTTCGGCTGATAGGGAAGGGAGGTAAACTATGGTCAGAGCCCTGACCTATTAAATCAGCAAGTCCTCCGGAGTATTAGGGTAGCTTTGTGCCCATATAGGACACCTAATAACAATTGAATTATAACTTTGTATTGCCTAAATGTGCCGGAGCTCTATCAAGTTGTGTCTTCTCCCTTTCAAGGCTAGCTCCGCCCCCCAAAGTTATTGTTTTTATTATATACACTTGCTGCTTTTTTTTTGGATTCTATTATCTCAATTTAGGGTTTGGAGCACAACCTGTTTTTAGCATCTGGAGTTCAGTCTGCTGGGCGGCTGAGAGGTCCCAGCCTGTTTTTACTGCACCTGGAGGTTCTTTTCATCTTGTAAGTGTGATCTGTATAAACAACTCTGCTTTACCAAACTGTACTGGGCTATGGTAGTTCACTTTCTATCCCCATATAGGCATCGGTTGTAATCCCCTTGGAACCACCTTGGAACCATCCCTATCTGGGCAGCTGCTTGCTTTTATCCAATGAGCTGGACTACTGTGAAGTTCCAGCCAGTCTTAACAGCACCATTGGGTGCTTCACGTTTGTGAGTAGCCATTTATCACATCTATCTTATTACCTGTTTTGGTGGTACTAGGCCATTTTGGCGCCTCTGTTTCCTACTTTCCTTCTCGTTTCAGATACTTCAACACCAGGATTTGACCATCCTCCGTCAGAGTGCTGCCTCTATTTGGATATACTATGGACTTTTGTTTTGTATTTATGGTTTTATGATTTATTGTGTTTTATTAACCCCTTAAGGACCGAGCATTTAAAAAAAAACTTCCCCAAAAGACCAGAGCATTTTTTGCATTTTTGCCTTTACTACATTTAAACATAAATAGAGCCTTTTTTACATTTACCTATCAAAACTATATGGTTTTTTAGTAGACAGCCCAAAGTATTGATCTATGCCCATTTTGGTATATTTCATGCAACCATTTCAATGCCAAATGCGATCAAATAAATTTTTTTTTTAACTTTTTCACAATTTTAGATTTCTCACTAAAATGATTTACAAACAGCTTGTGCAATCATGGCACACATGGTTGTAAATGCTTCTCTGGGATCCCCTTTGTTCAGAAATAGCAGACATTTATGGCTTTGGCATTACTTTTTGGTAATTAGATTGCCGCTAAAAGCCGCTGCGCATCACATTTGTATTATGCCCAGCAGTGAAGGGGTTAACTAGTTAGCTTGTTGGGTTAATGTTAGCTTTAGTGTAGAGATCAGCCTCCCATCTAACACAACCCACCCCCTGATCCCTCCCTGACCCCCCTCAAACAGCTCTCTTCCCTCCCCACCTCACAATTGTCACCACCATCTTAAGTACTGGCAGAAAGTCTGCCAGTATGAAAATAAAAGCCTTTTTTAAAAAAAAATATATTTGCTGCATTGTAGGTTCCCCCTAACCACCCAACCTCCCTGATCCCCCCAAAAAAGCTCTCTAACCCTCCCCCCTCTGCCTATTTGTTATTAACTGTCTGCCAGTACCTAGTTTGCTGCAAATTTAGCTATTTAAAAAAAAAAGACCCATTTTTTTCCATAGTGTAGCTGCCCCCCTCCATACCCTACCCCCCTCCCCTCCCAGATCCCTTTCCGTTAACGGATCCCACATGGGATCCCCCTCATTTCCCCTACTACCGCCCCCCTCAATGATGCAGATATTATTTTTTATTTTTTTTACTCCCTGTAGCATGGTCGAGGGGTCCCACCCAATCCCGCCCTCCTCCCACCCCCTCCAGCGATGGGCCGCCCACCCTCTTCTCTCCTTACCCTCCCACCCACCAACGATTGGCACCACCACTGTCCGATGCATCAGTAACTCTGCAAATCTATTTCTGCAGTGCCACACTGGTGGGGCTGGGCATGCAGAAATAGCGCAATCTCACTATTTTGAGCGAGATCGTGGCAGAGAGAAGCCCAGGACTGCAGTGGCGTACAGGGTTACATAGATGCTCCTTAAGGGCATAATGACCAGCATTGTACAGGGTACGGTGCTGGTCGTTAAGGGGTTAATATATTTTTTGTAGGATTGGTTAGGAAGCGCCCCCTATGGGAGTCTTGCACTAGTGCAATTTTTCCCTTTTTTCATTTAAAGGAATAGTCTAGTCAAAATTAAACTTTCATGATTCAGATTGAGCATGCAATTTTAAGCAACTTTCTAATTTACTCCTATTAACATTTTTTCTTCATTCTCTTGGTATCTTTATTTAAATGTAAGCTTAGGAGCCGGCCCATTTTTGGTTCAGCACCTGGGTAGTGCTTTCTGATTGGTGGCTACATTTAGACACCAATCAAAAAGGATGGTTCCTATGCTTACTATTGCTTTTTCAAATAAAGATACCAAGAGAAACAAAGAAAAATTTAATAATAGGAGTAAATTAGAAAGTTGCTTAAAATTTCATGCTCTATCTGAACCATGAAAGTATAATTTTGACTAGACTTAAGAGCTGTTGCAAATTGTCCTAGTCAGATGCTGATGACGGCTCAGAGCCGTCGTTAGCACTCACCCACCTTGATGGCAATCTGTGTGAGCTCCCACCTACTCCCACCCTGACGATCTGGCCTGAATAGTGAGAGGCATCGCCGGGGCTTCACGATTTGTGTGGTGATGTCACGTGCAATGACGTGATGACGTCACTGCTCAAATTTATTTAAAATTAACAATGGACAATATAGAGAAATGGGGGCATGCTACTTAGAAGCCTGTATCTCAGGCATCTATGCAACTACAGACCTCCAAGACCCACCATTAGAAAGGTAATTGCCTAACCTTTCCAATGGTATAAGTCTTGATCTGGAAAAAAAAAAAAAAGGTAAAAAAGTTAAAAAATAAATATATTTTAAAAAAGTTTAAAAAAAAGCTCAAATCTAGCTTAGCACCCAGGTAGGAAATGGCATAGCAGCCAAAGGGTTAAGTCATATAATAGTAACATGCATAATAGACCTCGGGAAACCAAAGCAATTAGAACAGTATGCTGGAACAGCAGCCTTAGCCTAAACATATTGTGCCGTGGCAAAGTGTCAAATGAAAGAAATGTTTGCAAAGCGAAATGAGACTGATTTATACAGATTTAATGATGACCACATGTAGATCCTGGGAATTAATACTGGTCAGGACGTGTTTGGGAGATATGTGTAACCCTTTCTGCTCATAGCTTAGCAAACCCTTAAGCTTACCAAAAAGCTGTATTAAATGACCATTAAATGCAGTAGAATTCCATAATTAACACGTGCATAATAAAAAGACAATGCAATAACACCTACTCTGAATTTCAAATAAGCAGTAGATTTTTTCTCTCCCATTTCCAGCCCCTTGTATCATGTAACAGACATCAGCCAATCACAGACTAGTATACATATACAATGTGAGCTTCTGTACATGCTCAGTAGAAGCTTGTTCCCCCTGAAAATATGTATATAAAAAGACTGTGCAACATTTGATAATAATAAGTAAATTGGAAAGTGTCTTAAAACTGCTGCTCTTTCTGAATCATAAAAGTTTTTTTTTACTTGAGTATCCCTTTAACTGCTACGGCTAGACTTTGTGACAGATATCCTAAATATGTGAAAAGAGGAACGTCTATAGGATATTCAGTAAACTTGCTGGTCAGTGATGAAAAAGAAAAACAAATATCAAGGGCTTTAGAAATAAATTAGACCTACTTGCCAGCATTTCTATGGCCTCTATTTGGCGGACCTGATCTGACAGTGCGGATCAGGTCCGCCAGACCTCGCTGAATACGGAGAGCAATATGCTCTCCGTATTCAGCATTGCACCAGCAGCTCACAAGAGCTGCTGGTGCCACGCTGCCCCCTGCAGACTCGCGGCCAATTGGCCGCCAGCAGGGAGGTGTCAATCAACCCAATCGTACTCGATCGGGTTGAATTGCGGCGATGTCTGTCCACCTGCTCAGAGCAGGCGGACAGGTTATGGAGCAGCGGTCTTTGGGACCGCTGCTTCATAACTGGTGTTTCTGGCGAGTCTAAAGACTCGCCAGAAACAGGGGCCATCAAGCTGTCTCAGTTGAATATCAGTTACCCTTTTGGCTGTATGCAAATTATATTAACAATGAGCAAATTATTACATTCCTATTTATAAAAGCCAAGCGAACATATCTGGCAGCTTGGAAGTTTACTGATACATTTAATTGTTCCTCCCAGTATGTCTGTTCTACTGTTTTCTTGGAGCAGCATAATAGATTTCAATCACATTGCAGTAGCTAATGTGCAGAAGCACTTTAACAGCTAGTGGTAGCTATGTTATCTTATTAACACTTTTTATTTGTAATAAAGCACTAAAACATCAGTTATCAGTTAAGCACAAATGTAGAAAAGTGCACAATCTTATCTCTAGAAGAACCTGGTGCATCGCTAGTCATTGCTAAAGCAGATTTATTTTTTATTGTCACGCTTTAGCTGCTAATGGGCTGATTGACACCTATCTGTTTTTGGAGGGTGCCTCTGGGAATAAGACAAATCTTCTGCTTTTTTACCTGCGTCCTATTATTTACTAACTAGGATAGGAAAAACGTAGACTGCTTTGTTGATTTAAATAACTTTTATTTCTGTTGTTTTTATCTCTTTAGCACTTCAAAACACATGAGATACTTCAAAGAGAGCACTAAGCTTATACGTTATAGAACTTGCTGAAATATGTATTATTCCTAATTTTAAATGGATCTTACCTTTTATTTCTTTTTTTAAACGTAATTTGTGCAGTATCCATTACTTCCTGTCACAGACCTACAAGGAGGCTGTGGTCTCTACAGGAAGGCTTATCTAGCATGATGTCATCACATGAGAAGGTTTACTATTAAGTTAATAGACTAAATAAACAGGGAGACAGATTTACTCATGCTCACAAGAGGCAGAAGGCAACCTAAATTGCCAACACGTCAGCTCTCTTATCACCCTGAGGGCAGAGGCTACACTGAGAATTTCTATGTGCTAATTTAGCAAGAAAACAACTGCTAGATTACAAGTTTTGTCGGTAAAAACTTGCGGAGCTAATGCTCCTTTTTTCCAGCGCTCACTTTAAACAACGCTGGTATTACACGTTTTCTGAATGGCTGCGTTAGCCTCAGAAAAGTGAGCGTTGAGCAAAATTTAGCTCCACATCTCACTGTAATACCAGCGTTGCTTACGGTTGCGGTAAGATGGAAAAACATGCTTGTGCACGATTTTCCCATAGGATACAATGGGGCTGAGCTGGCTGAAAAAAAACCTAACACCTGCAAAAAAGCAGCGTTCAGCTCCTAACGCAGCCCCATTGTTTCCAATGGGGAAACCCTTTCTAAGTCTACACCTAACACCCTAACATGTACCCCGAGTCTAAACACCCCTAACCTTACACTTATTAACCTCTAATCTGCCGCCCCCAACATCGTCGCCACCTGCATTATACTATTAACCCCTAATCTGCCGATCCCGCCACCGCCGCCACCTACATTATCCCTATGAACCCCTGATCTGCTGCCCCCAACATCGCCGACACCTATATTATATTTATTAACCCCTAATCTTCCGCCCCAACGTCGCCGCCACCTACCTGCAATTATTAATCCCTAATCTGCCGCTCCGGACACCGCCGCCACCTACATTATCCCTATGAACCCCTAATCTGCTGCCCCCAACATCGCCGACACCTATATTTATTAACCCCTAATCTTCCGCCCCCAATGTCGCCGCCACCTACCTACAATTATTAACCCCTAATCTGCTGACCGGACATCGCCGCCACTATAATAATTGTATTAACCCCTAAACCGCCGCACTCCCGCCTCGCAAACACTATAATAAATTTTATTAACCCCTAATCTGCCCTCCCTAACATCGCCGCCACCTACCTACAATTATTAACCCCTAATCTGCCGCCCCCAACGTCGCCGCTACTATAATAAAGTTATTAGCCCCTAAACCTAAGTCTAACCCTAACCCTAACACCCCCCTAACTTAAATATAATTTAAATACATCGAAATAAAATTACTATAATTAAATACATTAATCCTATTTAAAACTAAATACTTACCTATAAAATAAACCCTAATATAGCTACAATATAACTAATAGTTACATTGTAGCTATTTTAGGATTTATACTTATTTTACAGGCAACTTTGTATTTATTTTAACTAGGTACCATAGCTATTAAATAGTTAATAACTATTTAATAGCTACCTAGTTAAATCAATTACAAAATTAACTGTAAAATAAATCCTAACCTAAGTTACAAATACACCTAACACTACACTATCAATAAATTAATTAAATAAATCAACTACAATTATCTAACATAAAATACAATTAAATAAACTAAACTATATCAAAGAAGAAGGAGAGAACCCCAAAAGCTGGATATCGATGACAGTGTTTAAACCATTATAGGCTTGGATACAACACTATGCACAGCACTTATGTAAAGCAGTGATAGAATCATTTATTGATATACATTAAAAGTCCACACATAAGTCGTGCATTAGACAAACTCACAAATTGCTGACAGACACAGGCAAAGATGACGTCATCTGACGCGTTTCACGCCGATAGGCGCTATAGGCGTTATATTGTAGCTAGCTTAGGGTTTATTTTACAGGTAAGTATTTAGTTTTAAATAGGAATTATTTAGTTAATGATAGTAATTTTTATTTAGATTTATTTTAATTATATTAAAGTTAGGGGTGTTAGGGTTAGACTTAAGGTTAGGGTTAGGTTTAGGGGTTAATAACTTTAGTATATTGTTGGTGGCGGTGACATTGGGGGCGGCAGATTAGGGGTTAATAGTATTTAACTAGTTTTTGCGATGTGGGAGTGCGGCGGTTTAGGGGTTAATATGTTTATTATAGTGGCGGCGATGTCTGGAGCGGCAGATTAGGGGTTAATAGGTAGTTTATGGGTCTTTAGTGTACTTTGTAACACATTAGTTATGAGTTGTATGCTACAGCTTTGTAGCCCAAAACCCATAACTACTGACTTTAGATGGCGGTACGAATCTTGTCGGTATAGGCTGTACCGCTCACTTTTTGGCCTCCCAGGCAAAACTCTTAATACCGGCGCTATGTAAGTCACATTGAAAAAGGACTTTTTGAAAGGTGCAGTAGTTACGTTGCATTAAGGCCAAAAAAGTGTGCGGTACAGCTATTCTGACAAGACTCATAATAGCAGCGGTAGTGAAAAAGCAGTGTTATGAGGCCTTTTCACTCATAACGCAAAACTCATAATCTAGCCGTGTATTATTTAGTTCGATAATTAGAAATACATAGATAATCACAAAATTATTGGGAGGTGAACTATCTCTAATCATTCTTATTTGATTAACTTTTCAACTGAACTTAAAGGGACAGTCTAGTATAAATTAAACTTTCATTATTCAGATAGGACTTTTAATTTTAATCAACTTTCCAATTTACTTTTATCATCAAATTTGCTTTTTTCTCTTGGCATTCTTAGTTTAAACTAAACATAGGTAGGCGCATATGCTAATTTTTAAGTCTTTGAGGGCTGCCTTTTATCACATAACAGACAGAAAGTACACGTGGGCCATATAGATAACACTGTGTTCAGGCACAGAGGGTTATTTAAGATCTAGAACAAAACAATGCTAAATTTAAGACAATAGATAATAACAAGTCACAGTCATGTGATCAGGGGGCTGGAAGAAGGTTCCTATATACAAGGTAATCACAAAGGTAAAAAGTATATTATTATAACTGTGTTGGTTATGCAAAACTGGGGAATGGGTAATAAAGGGATTATCTATCTTTTAAAACAATAACAATTCTATGGTAGACTGTCCCTTTAATTGGAAGGAAAACCATAATCATTACCTAAATAATAACAATTTAAATAGTTTTATTCAACTAAAACAATAACATTAAAGGTTTCACTTAAATTTTTAATGCTTGCTCCTTCCTCCTCACACTTAGGTCCTTGTGCAGATCTATTTCACTCCTACTAATCTTCTATGAATTATTCTTGAAATTTAGTAAGGGGTTGATTCTGTGTTTATAGAAATGCAAGGAAACCATGGGATTGAAGGGACAGTCAAGTCAAAATTAAACTTTAATGATTCAGATTTTAAACATTGTTTATCTAATTGGCTTTGTTCTATTGGTATCCTTTGTTGAAAAGCATACCTAGGTAGGCTCAGTAGCAGCAATGCACTACTGGGAGCTAGCTGCTGATTGGTGGCTGGCTGCGCATATATGCCTGTTGTCTTTGGCTGATCCCAGTAGTGCATTGTTGATCCTTCAACAAAATATATCAAGAGAATGAAGCAAATTTGATAATAGAAGTAAATCTGAAAGTTGTTTAAAATTGTATGTTTATGTGAATCATAAAAGAAAAATGTTGTGCTTATGTCCCTTTAGGGTCTATTTCTAAACTTTGTATGTTTGTTTTATAACATTTATTGCTGTGAAGAAGAGACGTTATTTCTGCAGACCCAAATTTTGAGAACTACAAACCCAAGAATATGAGCTAATATCTTTAAGATATTAAAAATACCTAAAATAATCTCACAGAAACCTCTGGAAGAGCACAACATTGTGAATGGATTAATAGAATTAATTTACCAAAAAATAAAATAAAAAATACAGCCATGAATATACCACCTCATGCTACATAATTAGAAAACAATACTTATTTCAGGATGAATAACCATAGGATTAAAATGCATCTTAAATAGGAAACTATCTGTAGATGGATTTTTCCTCAAAAAGCATTTTATTTTAAAATGAATCCTATTTAATTTACAAAAAAATCTGATTTAAATAATAAAAAAAAATCTGATTTGGGGGGCCGAGCCAGCGCTCACAGGAGATGGCTGCACGTTTGTGAGCTCTAGTCTCCCTTAAGGGCTAAATCAACTTAAATGTGAGTGTACCTAGCTCAATTGATCTGCTAAGAAACCTCGACAAGCCCCACTTATCAACCCGGATTGACATCTGACCGGATTTACAGTGTAACAGTAAGAAGACGACATTTCATGACACCGAGGCATGCGGCCTACATCGCACCCAAGCTCCATATGAAGGAGACGCTGCATGTCACTGATCGCGGTCAGAAGTGAAAGCTGCTATAAAGCCCGCGGGGGATGAGTGACCGCAGTGGTAAGCGGATATGTGTTGCCTGAAGTGGGTGTCTTTTTGTGAACTTACTGTGCTTATGTGAGGCCCCGGGAAGGGAAGCGCCAAATCTAGTGGAAGGCCGCAACTGACCATAATGAACCGGAATACATGGCCTTTTACAGTGACGACCGATAAACTTGCTATAAGGGGGCAGCAATAAAACATAACAACGGAGCAAGAGATATGTTTAATATTGATCAGTATGAACTGTGCCTATCATGTAAATAAAAATACACCCCACTGACGCATGCTGCGCACTCCTGGACATGTACGACCAGCTTAGGAGGGTAGAAAAGGTAGTAAACAACACGCCTCGGCTGCAGATTTATAGCTGATGATAAATACATGTGCTGTTGTGTTACTGAAACTAATTTACTTAATACACCTACAGTTGATTGATACTGCACCTTGCCCTTTCTATCAAGATACCAAGTACCGATCTCTTTCTCATAGGAGTTAAAATGTCTCCCAAAAAGGGAAATAAGCCAGACAAGGGCGCAAAAAAAACGGACAGCAACAAATCCTTCTGTGAATAATTTTTTCAAACACATAGACACACCTGGGAAAGTGCTAACAGCTACAAGTGAGGCCAGGGGAGATGCTTTATCTGCCTCATCTGAATCGGAGGGAGAGAGTTCAGAACATGCTATCTTAGTTCCTAGAGCCCTGCTGAACTCTTTGCCCTCAAAAAAGGACTTTTCCAACCTAATTGGCCAAGTTAAGCAATGCATAAGGGAGGAAATCTCTGAGATTAAAAAGGAGATTTCAGATATGGGCCAGAGAGTAGAAAAATTAGAAGATACTACTGCCCTCACTGATTCCAACATACTCTTTCTCAGGTCTAAGGTGGCCTTTCAAGATGAGCAACTGTTACAAATGGAGAACAAGCTAGATGACTTGGAAAACCGTAGTCGTCGTAGCAACATTCGAATCAGAGGTATCCCAGAGACCATCCTACCAGCAGATTTGGAAGACTACCTACAAGGAGTGTTTACTCTTGTCTTGGGAGTGGACTCAGAAGCCACGATAGCACTGGATAGGTTTCACCGGGCTTTACGAGTAAAACCTCTGGGCGACCAGCCCCCAAGAGATGTAATTGTCAAGATTACTAGCTATCAAATCAAAGAGGAGATAATGAAAAAAGCATGACAGAAATACCCTCTTAAGTTCAGGGCTGATCCCATTCAGCTATTTGAAGATTTGACTCCAAGAACATTACAGAAGAGACGTGAATTTAGATTTTTCACCACCACACTGAGACAGCGTAATATCCCATACAGATGGGGCCACCCTTTC
Organism: Bombina bombina; assembly: GCF_027579735.1. Taxonomy (NCBI): domain Eukaryota; kingdom Metazoa; phylum Chordata; class Amphibia; order Anura; family Bombinatoridae; genus Bombina; species Bombina bombina. The sequence continues at coordinate 868,487,913 of NC_069499.1, read as the reverse complement.
AATCTGCAAATCCCATGGAAAGGAAGAAGATTAATCTGCAATACAACAGAGGATATACAGAGGGTCTGCAAGGACCTGGAAATCACCAATATGCCTCAGCAAGATGAAATCAGTGAAAGAAGAGGGGAGAGACCCCATATGGCACCACCTCTACCACAGAGATCGGAATGGAAGAGAATCCCAGGAAAATTGGTCAATAAAGACATTCAAAAAGTGGACTCTGCAACAACTTCAGAAAAGTGAACTTTTCTTTTTTCCCCTCTGTTGCGGGTCTGTATTTAATTGAATATAGGGGGTAAGGATCGCAGTAGATACAGCAGTATTTGTTATCTGGGGGTAGCCTGCACTGGCCCGCTCTGTGATTTAAAAGTGGAGTGGGCCGGGGTGGGATGATCTCACGGATGGCACTCTGTTGGGGTATGGTCATACTGAATGACAGACGAGAGCTCTTGAGGATGAAGAGAGGTGAGACATGCCTTGTAAATAAGATATGATTATTGCCTTTGACCTAAATAGAAATCACATCGTAAAGTAAATATTTGAATGCTGTAATGGTAGGAATCACGTGTTTATTTGAATGTAATGTCTAGAGGCCAATATTGTTTAACTTGCAAAGCGAGATGTAGCATATCTTATGTCCAAATGTTTATAGGCGCACTCACTAAGCAATACCCAAGATGCACCACGGTGCAAGCCTGAGGTAATATCTATCTCATGCCCAAACAGGGGTTTTGTATTCTCCCCATAAAAGAATGCTAGTTATAGGTTTTTTCATTCACACCAGTTGTGCAATACTTATATTGCTTGAATTTTGTTTTGCTTATTATTTTTTTAGTTGCTGCCGTGAGGGCCACCTTATTCTTAGATATGTATTCTGGGTTAAATATCACTGTGAATTATATACAATACTGCCACTTAACCTGGGACTATCAACAAATAGCTTCAACTCTCTAGATGACAGAAACTAATACAGCCAATATACATATAATTACTCAAAACGTAAAAGGTTTCAATTGCCCTAGAAAGCGGAATATGGCTATCAGAGACTTGTATAGGAGAGGAGGGAAAATCCTCCTACTACAGGAAACACATTTTAAGGCGAGTAAGATACCCAGGTTTTTTTCAACTCAATATCCGCAACATTTTCACAGCACGAACTCCAATAAAAAAATTAATGGGATCAGCATTTTGGTACACAAATCAATCCCATTTAAACCCCAAAAAAAAGATAAGGATAAGGAAGGGAGATTCTTGGGAATTATGGGTCTGATGTTTGGTAGGCCTGTGACTATTGTCAATTTATGTGCTCCCAATGTGAGACAGGACCGTTTTGTTTCACAGATCTCAGATAGAATTACAGTTCTTGCCAAAGGCCCCCTAATAGCAGCTGGAGATCTTAATACTCCTCTCGACCCTGACCTAGACAGCTCTAACCCCCATGTTCAGCAGAACCAAAAAATGCTTCATTCTATTTGGAAAGATATTAGAGCCTTGCAACTACATGACACATGGCGTTACACTCACCCGCAAACTAGAGACTACACCTTTTTTTCGAACCCACAAAAAAGTTACTCAACATTGGACTACATTCTAGTAGACCATCTTGCACTCTCATTAGTTAAACATGTAAATATCAAACATACAACATGGTCAGACCACTCTTTAGTGGAATGTGTGATGGCATGGCCTTCTGCCCCCATCAAACCCTTTACATGGCATCTCGACAATATGCTGCTGGCTGACTCAAAAGTGATAGAATCATTTGCAGAGTTTCTAGATAACTATTTTCTTATTAATAACACACCAGATGTCAGCCCCGCGACAGTATGGGAAGCTCATACAGCTTATATCAGAGGCGAATTTATCAAATTACAAGCATATAAACGTAAACAAACTCTTGCAGAATATGTTAAATTGGCACAAGAAGTATCTGAGGCTGATATGTCATTGAAATTACACCCTAGGGATCAGGAACTAGCTAAGATTCTACAACATAAAAGGGAAAACCTAAATAAACACTTGCAACTTGAAACACAGAGAAGTCAATTGCACATACAACAAAAATATTATGGTGAGGGAAATAGATCGGGGAAGCTATTAGCTAGAACACTAAAGCAGCAACGCACAAACTCCTACATTCACTCGCTCAAATCACCACATAATACTGATATTGAGGACACAAAATCCATTGGGGACTCCTTCAGGAAGTTTTACCACAGACTTTATAATTTGTTCCCCAATAGGTCGCCAAATAACCATCAGTCAGAGTGTGAAAAATATTTCGAAGGTATAAATCTCCCTAAACTCACAGAAGATGAATGTAGGATAATGGAAGCACAGATCTCCAGTAAGGAGATAATAGAAGCTATTAAAGAATTAAAACCGGATAAAGCCCCAGGACCAGATGGTCTCAGTAATAGGTATTATAAGGTTTTCAGGACCCAGCTCATCCCACACTTACTTACCCTTTTCAATCAAATATCTGACACTGTAGTTTTCCCTGACACAATGCTGCAGGCCCATATTTCAGTACTCCCTAAACCCGGCAAAAAAACAGAGACCCCAGCTAATTTCAGGCCAATCTCCTTGTTAAATGTAGATATCAAATTATACTCCAAAATAATAGCAAATATGATAAATAAAGTTCTCCCGAATCTAATACACCACGATCAGGTTGGCTTTGTTCCAGAGAGGGAGGCTAAAGATAATATTGGGAAAGTATTAAACCTATTGGACTACATTAAAAAATTCAAAATTCCTGCAATTTATCTATCAACTGATGCTGAAAAAGCATTTGATAGATTAGATTGGACCTTTTTATTAACAACTCTTCAAAGATTCGGCTTCCCCAAAACATTTATCTCCAAAATTTTCGCCCTATATTCTACCCCATCGGCCCAGATACGAGTTAATGGGACTCTGTCTGAATACCTCGAAATCAGGAATGGGACGAGGCAGGGCTGCCCGCTCTCCCCCATCCTCTTTATATTATCATTAGAACCATTGGCCACAAAACTATGTGAACATTCGGGAATAAAAGGTATTACTATACAAGACCAATCTTATAAATTAGCAATGTTCGCTGATGATATTCTCCTGACAATAGCTGACCCACTACTCTCTCTCTCGCACATCCAAAGTGAACTGGAGACATTTGGGGCAGTAACAAATTTCTTGATAAATATTAACAAATCGGAATTATACCCGATAAATCTTGCAGAGTCAGAAATATTAGAAATTAAACATATGTTCCCCTATAAAATTCAGAGTCAAGCATTAAAATATTTGGGGATATTCTTGACACAAGATCCTATCTCCCTAAGGAAACTAAATTATGGCCGATTGTTGGGGGAATTCGAACATTTGGTATCTTCTTGGTTACCGAAAAAACACATTTCTTGGCTGGGCAGAATTGCCGCCGCCAAGATGACATTATTACCCAAAGCATTATATGTCATGCAAGCACTGCCCATATCTGGAGTGTCAGCAGACATCAACAAGCTACAAGTGATTATAGACACTTATATTTGGGATAAGAAGCCCCCACGTCTAGCTAAGACTACGCTTTATAGACACAGAGAGGAGGGGGGATTGGGGGTTCCTAATTTGCACTTTTATAAATTGGCAATTGTCGCAAATAAAGTAGTAGAATGGTGCAGACAGGGGGATAACTCTTATAAGAGAAATGTCCATCTAGAATCCCAACTGTTAGGAGTCCCACACATAGGTGGGATGTGCTGGGCCCCTCAAAAACCACCTATAGAAAAAATGGAAGCTTTCCCAATAATCAAGGAAACCTGGTCCGATTGGTTAAAATTACGCAATAAACACAAACACATAACAACCACCTACTCCCCTCTAACAATACTTGACCCAAATGAGGAATTCCTACATGGCTGGTCAGGAATGAAATTAAAGGTAGATCAAGCATCTAAACTACAGGATTATATCCCTATATATCTGTTATTAGAAAAAGGAAGATTAGCACAGAGAGAAACCCTACTAACACATGGCTACTCTTTTTTTCAATCCTGGTTGAGATACCATCAGATACGCCATTATCTAGCTATGCACAAAAGCAAGCAAGACTTGATCAGGCCGCTCACGGTATTTGAAAATCTTTGCATCTCACACCATCGCCCTAAGGGGGTGATCTCCACAATGTATAGAATGGTCCTTAGGTCAAGCCTTCCGGCCAAACCGAATTACATATCTAAATGGGAGGCTGAGATGGGCAGAAGTTTTTCTTGTAAACAGTGGGATACATGGTTTCAGACAACAGCCAAATCAGCACACTCATCATCAGCACTTGAAACCAATATCAAAACCCTCACTAGGTGGTACTTAACACCAGGCAAGTTAAAACACATGTTTAAGAATGCTAGTGGCAAATGTTGGAGGGGTTGCGGGCAGGAAGGTACTATGTATCACATATGGTGGGAATGCAGAACAATACACGCATTTTGGATACAAATACAGGGAGTGCAGAATTATTAGGCAAGTTGTATTTTTGAGGATTAATTTTATTATTGAACAACAACCATGTTCTCAATGAACCCAAAAAACTCATTAATATCAAAGCTGAATATTTTTGGAAGTAGTTTTTAGTTTGTTTTTAGTTTTAGCTATTTTAGGGGGATATCTGTGTGTGCAGGTGACTATTACTGTGCATAATTATTAGGCAACTTAACAAAAAACAAATATATACCCATTTCAATTATTTATTTTTACCAGTGAAACCGATATAACATCTCAACATTCACAAATATACATTTCTGACATTCAAAAACAAAACAAAAACAAATCAGTGACCAATATAGCCACCTTTCTTTGCAAGGACACTCAAAAGCCTGCCATCCATGGATTCTGTCAGTGTTTTGATCTGTTCACCATCAACATTGCGTGCAGCAGCAACCACAGCCTCCCAGACACTGTTCAGAGAGGTGTACTGTTTTCCCTCCTTGTAAATCTCACATTTGATGATGGACCACAGGTTCTCAATGGGGTTCAGATCAGGTGAACAAGGAGGCCATGTCATTAGATTTTCTTCTTTTATACCCTTTCTTTCCAGCCACGCTGTGGAGTACTTGGACGCGTGTGATGGAGCATTGTCCTGCATGAAAATCATGTTTTTCTTGAAGGATGCAGACTTCTTCCTGTACCACTGCTTGAAGAAGGTGTCTTCCAGAAACTGGCAGTAGGACTGGGAGTTGAGCTTGACTCCATCCTCAACCCGAAAAGGCCCCACAAGCTCATCTTTGATGATACCAGCCCAAACCAGTACTCCACCTCCACCTTGCTGGCGTCTGAGTCGGACTGGAGCTCTCTGCCCTTTTCCAATCCAGCCACGGGCCCAACCATCTGGCCCATCAAGACTCACTCTCATTTCATCAGTCCATAAAACCTTAGAAAAATCAGTCTTGAGATATTTCTTGGCCCAGTCTTGACGTTTCAGCTTGTGTGTCTTGTTCAGTGGTGGTCGTCTTTCAGCCTTTCTTACCTTGGCCATGTCTCTGAGTATTGCACACCTTGTGCTTTTGGGCACTCCAGTGATGTTGCAGCTCTGAAATATGGCCAAACTGGTGACAAGTGGCATCTTGGCAGCTGCACGCTTGACTTTTCTCAGTTCATGGGCAGTTATTTTGCGCCTTGGTTTTTCCACACGCTTCTTGTGACCCTGTTGAATATTTTGAATGAAACGCTTGATTGTTCGATGATCACGCTTCAGAAGCTTTGCAATTTTAAGAGTGCTGCATCCCTCTGCAAGATATCTCACTATTTTTGACTTTTCTGAGCCTGTCAAGTCCTTCTTTTGACCCATTTTGCCAAAGGAAAGGAAGTTGCCTAATAATTATGTACACCTGATATAGGGTGTTGATGTCATTAGACCACACCCCTTCTCATTACAGAGATGCACATCACCTAATATGCTTAATTGGTAGTAGGCTTTTGAGCCTATACAGCTTGGAGTAAGACAACATGCATAAAGAGGATGATGTGGTCAAAATACTCATTTGCCTAATAATTCTGCACTCCCTGTAAATAATCAGATCTGTAAAACGATTGGTATTGATCGGACCTTGTCACCAGAAGGTGTTTTGTTTAATGCTAGTATAGAGATCTCATGTAAGATTAGGAGAAACCTTTATCAAATACAAATTAATGCAGCAAAAAGGCTCATAGCCAGAGCCTGGAAGAAAATACACGCACCTACACTTAGCGATTGGCGTGACTTGGTGAAGCACACCTTAATATTAGAAAGGTTACATTATCTTAAAATAGGAAATTTAACTTTGTATCATGATATGTTATTTCTATGGGAGCAGTATATGTATGGTTTAGAGGTGGCAGGCAATTGATCTTTATTGAAAGTATGTAAGATAGTGCATAATATGTAATATATATGTATTAGAAGATGTGTCGATAGTACCCAGAACAGTAATGTAGAGTGGCCCTCACGGTGGAAAACTTGTTAGGATTTGTAGATTCTTTAGCAGTTACGCAGTTTTTCTAGATTTTTTAAGGTATAATGCAATAGAAACCTAAGTTCACTGAACCTGGACTGGATTAAAATCTCATGGACTCATACCCTACACCATTCTTAGGAGTGATATTATGTGCAACCCGATGGGGTATTCAATGAAAAACGAATATAAAATTATGGTAGTAGACTGGTTATCACAATTAGGGATTCAGTGAGACATCATTGGCTGTATGTAAACTTACCTTTAATGCACTGATTCAAGTTGTAATTTAATTGACTGTGACAAGCTGTTCAAGTTGTTTTGTTTTGTACATTAACAATACTTTTGTTGTAAGATCGCTTTTTATTTTTTGTATGTTTATTATACTTGAATCTTTTGAAAACAAAACAAAAAAAAAAATCTGATTTAAATTTAAAAAAATCTGATTTACAAATACAAAACAAAAATCTGATTTAAATTTTAAAAAGTCTGATTTACAAATACAAAACAAAAATCTGATTTAAATTTAAAAAAATCTGATTTACAAATACAAAACAAAAATCTGATTTAAATTTTAAAAAATCTGATTTACAAATACAAAACAAAAATCTGATTTAAATTTAAAAAAATCTGATTTACAAATACAAAAATAAAATCTGAGTTAAATTTAAAAAAGTCTGATTTACAAATACAAAAAAAAATCTGATTTAAATAATAAAAAAAAATCTGATTTAAATAGTAAAAAAAAAATCTGATTTAAATTTAAAAAAATCTGATTTAAAAATACAAAAAAAAATCTGATTTAAATTCAGAAGCATCTGTACATTCCTACAGTATCTTGTCTTAAGTGACACAACCATTCATATTTTCATATTTAAAATGCTTATTATGATAATTAGCTCTGAATTTAAATAATTTAAAGTGCACAAGATGATGATAGGTTAAATGGGACAAGGAAAAGCAGACGCCAACTATTTCTTATCTGACAGCAACTTCTTTAATTCTCTAGATCAATTTTTATTTGTCTTCTTTAAGCTGTATTACATCTTCACTGAGTTTATTCCTACCTCAATAAAACCAAGTAAATAATGCTAAGCAGATGCAATTCTACTTGCAAGGTTTATATCAACAAGCATCTAAGTGTTGGTAATCGGCTATCTGTGTAGCGCATGCAAAGTATCTGCTTCTAACTAGATGCACACAGACCAATATAACTCATCTTATAAAAGGATACTTCTGGCCTGTACATAAGACATTCAATCTATCAAGAAGATATTAAATTAGCAT